>NC_091996.1:33717810-33941235 GCF_044704955.1 Pristiophorus japonicus | reverse complement strand
CTCTCTCCCCTCCCCCTCTCTCTCTCCCCTCCCCCCTCTCTCTCTCCCCTCCCCCCTCTCTCTCTCCCCTCCCCCCTCTCTCTCTCCCCTCCCCCCCTCTCTCTCTCTCCCCTCCCCCCCTCTCTCTCTCTCTCCCCTCCCCCCCTCTCTCTCTCTCTCCCCTCCCCCCCTCTCTCTCTCTCTCCCCTCCCCCCCTCTCTCTCTCTCTCCCTCCCCCCCTCTCTCTCTCTCTCCCCTCCCCCCTCCTCTCTCTCTCCCCTCCCCCCTCTCTCTCTCTCTCCCCTCCCCCCCTCTCTCTCTCTCTCCCCTCCCCCCCTCTCTCTCTCTCTCCCCTCCCCCCTCTCTCTCTCTCTCCCCTCCCCCCCTCTCTCTCTCTCTCCCCTCCCCCCCTCTCTCTCTCTCTCCCCTCCCCCCTCTCTCTCTCTCTCCCCTCCCCCCCTCTCTCTCTCTCTCCCCTCCCCCCCTCTCTCTCTCTCTCTCCCCTCCCCCCCTCTCTCTCTCTCTCTCCCCTCCCCCCTCTCTCTCTCTCTCTCCCCTCCCCCCTCTCTCTCTCTCTCTCCCCTCCCCCCCTCTCTCTCTCTCTCTCCCCTCCCCCCCTCTCTCTCTCTCTCTCTCCCCTCCCCCCCCTCTCTCTCTCTCCCCTCCCCCCCCTCTCTCTCTCTCCCCTCCCCCCCCTCTCTCTCTCTCCCCTCCCCCCCCCCCCTCTCTCTCTCTCCCCTCCCACCCTCTCTCTCTCTCTCCCCTCCCCCCTCTCTCTCTCTCTCTCCCCTTTGCTTTTGCCAGATATATTGGTACACATGTTACCTGTCATTGGCATTTACAGTTTGATGAATAACATAATGGGAGTAGGCCATTTGGTCCCTCGAGCCTGCTCCGCCATTTAATAAGATCATGGCTAATCTGATCTTGGGCTCAGCTCCACTTCCCTGCCCGCTCCCCATAACCCTTCACTCCCTTATCACTCAAAAATCGGTCTCTCTCCACCTTAAATATAGTCAATGACCCAGCCTCCACAGCTCTCTGGGGCAGAGAATTCCACAGATTTGTGACCCGCGGAGAGAAGAAATTCCTCCTCATCTCCGTTCTAAATGTGCGTCCTTGTTCTGAAACTATGTCCCCTAGTTCTAGATTCCCCCATGAGGAGAAACATCCTCTCTGCATCTACCTTGTCGAGCCCCCTCAGTATCTTATATGTTTCAATGAGATCATCTCTCATTCTTCTTAACTATAATAAGTATAGGCTCAACCTTTCTTCATAAGTCAACCCCTTCATCTCTGGAATCAACCTAGTGAACCTTCTCTGAACTGCTTCCAATGCAAGTATATCCCTCCTTAAATAAAGAGACCAAAGCTGTACGCAGTACTCCAGGTGTGGCCTCACCAATACCCTGTACAGTTGTCGCAGGACTTCCCTGCTTTTATATGCCATCCTCCTTGCAATAAAGACCAACATTCCATTGACCTTTCTGATTACTTGCTGTACTTTTTTGTGTTTCATGCACAAGACCCCCAGGTCTCCCTCTCCTGCAGCATTTTGTAATTTCTCTCCATTTAGACCATTTGCTTTTTTATTTTTCCTGCCAAAGTGGATAACCTCACACTTTCCCACATTATACTCCATCTGCCAAATGTTTACCCTGAACACCTCGAGTCTTCTCTTCGCCGAGAGCAAGCTGAAGCCAAGCGTACTCAGCGGAAGGAACGCGCGGCAACCCAGGCACCCCACCCAGCCGTTCCTTCAACCACCGTTTGCCCCACCTATGACACAGACTAGGTCACGCATTGAACTCTTCAGTCACCTGAGAACCAATTTTTAGTGTGGAAGCAAGTCATCCTCGACTCCGAGGGATTGCCTAAGAAGAAGATCAATTGCACTCGGTCCCTTCATCCAAGTCATTAATATAGATTGTAAATAGTTGAGGCCCCAGCACCGATCCCTGTGGCACCTCACTAGTTACCGTTTGCCAACCGGAAAAGGACCCTTTTATCCCGACTCTCTGTTTTCTGTTAGTTAGCCAATCCGCTATTCATGCTAATATATTATCCCCAACCCCATGAGCTCTTATCTTGTGCAGTAACCTTTTTATGTGGCACCTTGTCAAATGCCTTCTGGAATCCAAATACACCACATCCACTGGTTCCCCCCCCCCAGTATCCACCCTGCTCGTTACATCCTCAAAGAACTCCAGCAAATGATTTCCCTTTCATAAAACCATGCTAACTCTGCCGGACTGTATTATGCTTTTCCAATTATCTTGCTACTGCTTCCTTAATGGACTCCAGCTTTAGAATTACATTAGAAATTTAATAGATTTTGGTAGCTGACTGCATTTTCTCAAATCTTAGTAGAAATCTCATTTACACTGTTGACCGCATGAAGGAATTGACTTGCATAGATTCAGATTAAATCAAATCATGATTTGTGAATTTTCTTGTCAAGGTGATTAAATTTGCTGCTGAGCAATAAAAGACTTTCCATCTTGGGCATATGGTATCGAGATCAAGCACACCCTTGCTAGGCAGCTTTGCAGCAGTTCAGTGCAGAATAAAGCTCCCTCAGCTATGCCCCAACAACATGCCTCGGGCAAGAAGCCCTTGCTGCAGCAGTGATATTTTTTCTATTTCGCACACCAGCCATCCTGTGGCCTCCTGAGTGAGATTGGCAATTACTGCCAAATTGGTGGCAGTTTTGTGCTGTGGATTCATGCATACCAGCGTGGATTGAAACTGCCCAAACTCAATCATGTACCCTTGTAGCTAGATGTTATTATGTAAGTAGGCACCTTGTTAATGACACCAGAGGCAGGGGTATGGTACTCAAACTGTGAAGACTGTAGTCCTTTACTTGCAGCTCCTCAAGTGAGGACACCAAGCTGTGAGCTCCCTTTTATACTGGGTTATCTACAATGTGCAGGTAACCTTTAAGTCTCCAGTCGCAGCACCCTCTGGTGTACAAGTAAGGTGTGTACAGGGCGAAGGTACATTCAGTGTTACAGACATCTTATAACAATACAAGCATGCATACATAACTGATGTCAGAGGAGACTTTTATTTCATCAGCCAGAACTGGATTCAGACCAGGTCCTAGCGATGAAAGGGCAGCTAATGCTCCACTCAGCTCCCCACAGTGAATATTTAATATTTTTTTCCGGAGGCTTTCCTCCTTTTTAGTTCTACAGTTAGGGGGATCTAAATTTTGATCTCTGCTAGAAAGTGGTTTATCTTTAACTTTTTTAATAGATTTTTAATTATTTAAACCAGCTTATTGTAGGAAGTTTGACAACAGTGTAGAACTTTCCCTGATGTAATATTGGCCATGAATTTGCGGTATGTGGCGTAACTAAAGGGCGCACTGCCGACATCCGAACGAAATCTGCATTTTGCCTCGTGAACCCCCTTCGAAAAGTTGCTTTTAAAGGCTGCAGAGCCTTGCGCAGCTAGTGGCCCACAGATCCCAGGGGCGCTCCATTGTGTGTAAGTGAATCTGGGATCACGAGGTGCATTGGTTCTTTCACTTCCCGGCTCTTAGCCAAGAGGACGTTACTGATTTGTCCACAACTTATTTTAAATCATTTAGCAGTCAGAAATGCATCTTATTAATTAATTGCGATCATTGCAATAGTGTTTAATACACAATCCAAGATTTTAATACACACCTATAATTAGTGTCTGTCAAATTTGTTTCTCCTCCATTAGACTAACTTTTGATTAATTTAAATAATCTAAAATCTAGTGTTTAAATGTCTAATAACATGAGGAAATCATGAAAGTAAATTAAATCCTATGAAAATAGAAGTTGGGAATTAAACCAAAGACGATGGCACAAAAAAGCCCTAGTTTCAAACTCTAATTTCTTTCAATATTTGTATCCGCTCAGACAAGAACCAGTGCCTCATAGTTTATGCTACAGCCAGTAACAAATACAATTTCCTCATCTCCCCCCCCACTTCCCCCGCCTTATGCAGTGAAACAGGCTCCTGCACCTGTTGGCACCAGACGTAAAAGTTTTTAGGGTGATTAATGTGCAGTAAATGGGCAATTAGCCCAAATTTTCGCCCGCACATTGATTTGAATGGGTATGTCGACGAGTTCTGCGAGTTTGCCATCATACCAACTGCGAATTCAGGGCCATTAAGTTCTCTTTCAATAGGATGGCAATGGTGGCACTCATCAATCATGACATTGAAAAGGTATTCTGTACAGGATGACTTTTTCCAAACTTGCTATGTTACAAGACCTAAAACAGATCTACCAAATGTTCTATTTTGAGTTTTTGGTAATTCATGGTAAGTGGCATTTGCTTCATCTTTCAGCTTATTATGCTGTTAATTTATTTATATCAAACTGTAGTTTTTAAAAAAACTAACTGGGCAAAAAATGAAGATCAATACCATCACACCCTACAAAAATATCTGTAAAGTGCCAAGCTTTTTAATACTATATAGGCCAAGTAAAATTATTTGATCTTTATGAAGTGTATTCTCGAGCTGTCCATTGCTTCCTGTGTTCACTGTTATTTTCTTATTGTTGAAGTATTTTGTAGAACCCTCTTAATTTTGGATTATTTTCATAGAAAACGGAGTTGCTAATGTTGTAAATGTTCTTCTCATGCAGGAAGATAAAGACTCACTGTGCTGAGCCCTTCACAGAGTACTGGACGTGCATTGATTATAGCAACCTGCAAGAGTTTCGCCAATGCCGCAAGCAGCAAGATGCTTTTGATAACTGTGTGCTCGACAAACTGGGCTGGGTTCGACCAGACCTGGGAGAACTGTCCAAGGTAGAGTAGATTATTTTAAATTCATCAAATACTCTCAGGCAGTTGGGGGCTATCTCTTTATTTAGAGGACAATGGCAGAAAGAAGAACTTGCATTTATAAAGCACCTTTCGTGACATCTGGATGTCCCAAAGTGCTTTTCAGCCAATAAATTACCTTTTTAAGTGTAGCCATTGTTATGTAGGCAAATGCAAGGTCCCACAAATAGTGAAATAAATGACCAGTTAATCTGCTTTTGATTGTGATCTTGAGACATAATGTTGGCCAGGATGCTGGGAGATCAGTGCCATGGGATCTTTAACATTCACCTGAGCAGCCCTTGGTTTAAACTCTCGCCTGGAAGATGGCACCTCTGACGATGCAGCATTTCCTCAGTACAACACTGAAGTGCTGGCCTTGACTATGCCCTCAAGTCCTTGAAGTAGGGCTTGAATCTACTATATTTGGGCTCCGAAGCAAGAGTGCTACCACTGAGCCAAAGTGACACTGGAAAGCACACAGGATTTTATTACTGATGACGATAGCAAAATGTTCCATCAAATTGTCTTCCTCACTACTAATCAATCTCCTGTAGTATTTCATTAGCCCATTCTCACAACAACATTGAACCTCAGACTCTGATAGGAACTGATTCTGTTGCTTATGTTTCCTTCATTTAAAACATTGAGGACAAGAAGAGTCATTTCAGTCCAGTAATCCTATCCGTCTAGTACTCACGCTCTCCCAATCTAGCGTTCCAACTGTTTTGAATGCGCCTAATATCTGCATGTCTCTTAACTTGGCAGATTATTCCACACCTTTATTCTTTACGGTGAAGGAGTTTCCTCTGGTATCTGTGTTCTATTTATTTTTCACCAGTTTATATTTACAATCTCCTAATTTATTTAATTTAAGATTTACAGTATGTAAGCCATTTATTATTTTATATACTTCGAGGTTCTCCCTTAAAGCATTTTTTTGGGCTGTAGAGATTTAGTTGTTACAACTTTACTTATAGTTCCTCTTTCTTGCACTTGGAATCATTCACATTCTACTTTTCTGCACCCTCTTAATGTTTTCGTATTCTTGTGACATAATTTCCTGATGTATCATGGTGACCACAACTGTACACAATACTGCAAGTGTAGTCTAACTGATGCAATGCAGAGCCTCAGCATAACCTCCTTTGACCTGTTTCTCATTGTTCTGGTTACATATCCCGGCATTTTGTTAGCTTTTTAAAATGTTCTCACTACTAATTCTGTTGCATTCATTTTGTACTTGCACAGTGGACAAAATAAATGAACGCATCACTTTGCCAGTATGAAATTTTATCTGTTTTTTGCCTCGCCTCACAAACCCTAGCTGCTGCTCTCCATATTTTATTGCAAACTTTACAATTTTGCATTTGGTTTCAACTTCCAGTTACTTTTATAAGTAGGATGCACTGGCAGGTGCAGAACACCACTCGACACCTCCTTTGGTCTGTCAAAATGCCTCTCATTTGCATCCTCTGTTTCCTATCCTATACCAAGTTTGTATTTGGCCCCATAATATCCTAGATTTCCAGCTTAATTAGAAATCTTCTGCAGAACCATATCAAAAGTATTCTGAAAGGGAATTCCATTGTCTACTTTATCAGTAACATCCGCAAAAAAAAAGGTTTAGATTTCTCAAGGATGGTCTTCCCATAAGTCCATGTTAACTATTTGATCGAGTCATTTATATTCAAGCACTCCTCCAGCTTATCCTTTAGAATGGCTTTCATTACTTTGCCTTGTGCAAAGTTTTAAAACCACTTACTGTAACATATTTGGTGTATTGCTCTCAAAAATATCATTGTAACAGAGTGTTTAAGGAGTTTGTAGCTAGCTCCCTTAATGGCTTAGTTGGTTAAGGCATACAAGAAAGCCCCAGCTTTAATTCCTGGTCTTTGAATTATTTCACCCGCGTGGCAGTAGGAGCTGCACTGAATCTTACAAAGGGAAATGATCAGCCAGGGTTCTGTCTTTTGGTTGCTGTCAAGTGAAGGCAGATGCCAAGTGAAGACAAGATCAAGCTTTGGTGTGAGGCCCGTATGGTCAAAAACCCAAACTCACTTTCTAGGTTAGTACACAAAGCTATGATACCAGAGGGCACAGGCACCTGTGGAGCGTGAGTAGAAGTCAATACTTCTGGAGGAGAGAAATTTGATAAAAACAATACATGTCAATCTTCTCAAGGTATAAATAAAGGGAAGTAAAGCAAACTAGATCTGGAATAAAGCAGCAAATGCTTGAAATATACTGCAGGTCTTGTCCATATCAGTAACTGGGAAAGACAGGTGGAGTTAACGTTGAGTGTTTTACTCCTGAAATGCCAACCTGTCTGGATGAGGGGATTGTTGTACGAGGAGAGATGGAGTTGGGCCTATATTCTCGGGAGTTTAGAAGAATGAGAGATAATCTCATTGAAACATAAGATTCTTAGGGGGCTTGACTGGGTAGGTGCTGAGAGGCTGTTTCCCCTGGCTGGAGTGTCTAAAACTAGGGCGCACAGTCTCAGGCTAACGGCTCAGCCATTTAGGACTGATGAGAAATTTCTTCACTTGGAGGATTGTGAATCTTTGGATATCTCTGCCCCAAAGGGCTGTGAATACTCAGCTGTTTGAGTATATTCAAGACTGAGATTGATAGATTTTTGGACACCTAAGGTAATCGAGGGATATGGGGATCGTGCGGGAAAGTGGAGTTGAGGTAGAAGATCAGCCATGATATTGAATGGCGGAGTAGGCTCAAAGGGCTGAATGGCCTGCTCCTCTTATTTCTTATGTTATATTGGCTGTTTGTGGTTTTACAAATTTATTCAATGTTTTCAAGTTTGTAAATATCTAAAAAAAATATATATATATATATATTTAGAAGACTTCCATATTGTAACTGAATTTGAAAATAGCATTCATTACTCAGAGGTTAGGATGAACTAATTAGAAACTAATATCCTTGTTTAGCAGATTCTTTCCTGATTAGTCGAGTTGCAGATATCAGTTTGATGCTCACGTGCATTGTCATATATTTATGTATTGGAACTAAATGCTTGAAAGGCTGCAAGACTGTTCACTATTGGCACTATTGATTTCCTGTAAATATTTAAATCCCTCGCGATTCAATTTTAATTGCACTCCAATTTCATGTTCCAGACAGTATTAGTTTAGTTGCTGGAAAGTGAATTCTGCTGTGTACTTGCTAAAATATTTTTCACTGGGAGCTGATACCATCTAGGAACTAGCTTAGAGAAGTTTTGAGCTTTGAGAGAACTTCACTCACATCTGTAGATAAATTGTCATTAACTCTGGATACATGATGGAAATATTCGACGCATGATAATTTAGCTCCCTTAACCATCAGGTCAATACGAACATACGAAATAGGAGCAGGAGTTGGCCATATGGCCCCTCGAGCCTGCTCCGACATTTAATACGATCATGACTGATCCGATCATGGACTCGGCTCCACTTCCCCGCCCGCTCCCCATATCAAGGGGATCAAGGGGTATGGCAAGAAAGCAGGAATGGGGTACTGAAGTTGAATGTTCAGCCATGAACTCATTGAATGGCGGTGCAGGCTAGAAGGGCCGAATGGCCTACTCCTGCACCTATTTTCTATGTTTTCTATGTTTCTATAACCCCTTATCGTTTAAGAAACTGTCTATCTCTGTCTTAAAAGACAGTGTCCCAGCTTCCACAGCTCTCTGAGGCAGCGAATTCCACAGATTTACAACCCTCAGAAGAAATTCCTCCCCATCTCAGTTTTAAATGGGCAGCCCCTTATTCTAAGATCATGCCCTCTAGTTCTAGTCTCCCCCATCAGTGGAAACAATCTCTCTGCTTCCACCTTGTCAAGCCCCCTCATCATCTTATACGTTTCACTAAGATCACCTCTTCTGAATTCCAATGAGTAGAGGTCCAACCTACTCAACCTTTCCTCATAAGTCAACCCCCTCATCCCTTGAATCAATACTTTCTTGCTTCCCCAGTGATGATAAAGCACTCTGTATTTAAACCAAAATGATTAAACACATTAAAACAACAAAGAATTACCAACGATTCAGCTTGCTTTTTAAGCATGTGAGTGTTAACAGTTGCAGTATTTATTGTACTGACAGGGATTTGTTCACTCAGTTATGGTTAAATCAAATATATGCAAAACCTGTTTCGTACCATTTTAAGGTGATGTGGAAGACATTTTGCAAACTCGTGGGTTACAAGAAAATAAAGAATTGTACATTGTAATTAATGGTACAGCTGATGAGGTCTGACATTGGGTCAGTGCAAAGTTTATTCTCATATGACCAAGCAGTGATTTGTATTGATTATTGACCTGTGTAGGTGAGCGAATTCCTGTTGGGGCAATTTTGTTTTAAACTCGTATGAGAAATTGCTTAAAGTTTGGTTTTGGGTCCACATCTCTATTTACCTTTGGTACTGAGTCTACTGCCCAAAAATCAAATATGAAAATGCCTGTGGCTTAAATGATGTGGAATAGCTTAAGATTTTCAGTTCTTTCGAGGTGTATATTTGTAATGTTTGATTCTTTCAACGATCCTCTGTTAAATGAGTTGGCACCATGGCATCTTGCCAGTAGACTCTCTCCACATCCTACTCCAGAGTTCCTCAGCCAGCTTGTCTGTCATCCAGCTGTACATATTTTGCAGCATATTCAGGAACCATTTGCCAATACTCTTCTCCTTGGAGAACTGAACCCAATGTTAATGGTTGTGAGAAAAACAGATCTGTACGAACAGTGGGCATCAAGCCAAGGCTTTGCTTCATTTCATGTCTCTAGGCTTTACTATTTATATGTTGCATATTCTATTTAGTGAGATTGTGGTTATATTTTGTTGTTTTTAACTCTTGGAAGACTACAGTAGCACACGAGTGTGATTTGAATTCTAAAATGCAACTAGGTTCAACTTTTTGTAATTCAAACTGTTTTTGTTTTAATTGGCAATGGTACTATTCCTATTGTTTTGTGCATATCAAATAACGGTCCCTGATCTATCTTCCCTGCCAAAAAATTAATTGTACACTGGTAAATTGCCAGAGCCATTGCCTATGATCAGTTGATAGATATCCACGGTTTTTATTTAGGTGCAAGATGGCGACTGAGTTGGCAGAGATTTCATGTTTGTTGCATAGAACCATCGAGGAACCAGTGGCCCCTAACATAATATTTGAAATAGCAAAATTGAATGCAAAATTGTTGCATTGCAGATTTATACGGGTGATACCAGAACTGCAAGATTATACCTTCTCACGAAAGGTTGAACAGTAAAGCGTCTCTTTTTCTCAGAGAAGGCTGAGGGATGACCTAACACAAGTCTTTAAAATTATGAAAGGTTTTGCTAGACTAGACACAGAGAGAGTGTTTCCACTTGTGGGGAAGGTGCTGCAGAATGCAAGTCCAGAACCGAATAATCATATAGCGATTCCAGATCGAGCAGGCTAGGTAGGCTAAATGGGTTTATCTTATTTGTTTTGTTATGTTCTTGGGTTTGCTGCCCTGTGGACTGTAATTCTGGAAAGGTAACCAGTGAGGTTAAAGCTTCTCAGGTAGTTGGTTGGGAGTCTAGAGCACTTGGAGACACTGGAGCCGTGGCTCAGTGGGTAGCACTCTTGCCTGAGTCAGAAGGTTGTGGGTTCACTTCCCACTCCAAGGACTTGAGCACAGAAATCTAGGCTGACACTCCAGTGCAGTGCTGAGGGAGTGCTGTGCTGTCGGCGGTGCAATCTTTCAGATGAGGCGTTAATACCGAGGCCTTGTCTTCTCTTTCGGGTGGACGTAAAAGATTCCAGGGCATTATTTTAAAGAAGAGCAGGGAGTTCTTCCCCACTGTCCTGGCCAATAGCTCTGGCAACAAAAGTATTATTCACAACCAGCAATATAAACAGCTTTTCCACTTGTAAATCGCACTCTGCACCTACCGGTCTCCAATTAGTAGCATTATAACCACAGCTTGAGATTCAAGCTGAGGAAAATGTGTATCATTTGTGAATATTGAGCTACAGAAATGGTGAAATCAACCTGAAAGAAACAAAATTACATGGAAAATATGTGACATTAACAGACATAAAATTGCATTATTACGGTATCTATAGCCAGTGAGCTTTTTTAAAATTCGTCGCTGGCAAGGCCAGTATTTTTTGCCCATCCCTAATTGTCTTTGAGACGGTGGTGGTGAGCCGCCGTCTTGAACTGTTCCAGTCCTTGTGGTGAAGGAACTCCCACAGTGCTGTTGGGGAGGGAGTTTGAGGATTTTGACCGAGTCTGATTTTTTTTTTTCAACTCCGGTTGTATTTGCATGCAGTAAGTGGCACAATGAGACAAACTGGGTGCCTGTTGGTACCCGAAGGATATGTTTCTTGCATTTTAGGTTGGTCCAAAGGAAGATATCCTACACATGCATGGCAGTAGATCAACTGTGAAGAAAATAACAGCTAATTATGGTGAGATGCAACCAGTGATCTCCAGTTTCACTCAAATTGGCCAAAGTAGCTTTTTGATTAACATTTGTAAGAGTGGTTGAAAGACCAAGTCATTATCAGGTATTGGTCACTGAGTAAAATTAATGTTAAAAAGAAACTTGCTTTGGAAGAAGAAAATTATTCTTGTAAAATTTGTAGTGAAAATATCAGCGCTCACCATTAAAATGTGAATTGGACAGCAAGTTACAGTGACCGCACATGCACAGTTATGTGAAAATCAGGAAGTTGCTGTCTTGAGTTGCCCTGCTCGTCCAGATGCTGCCAGTATCTAACAGCATACTGCATTGAAACACATGGAAAGGCATGAAGTCGTGGTACTTGCATGATAGATACCCACTAAATGCGTCAGAAAACATTAGGGCTTGTCCATGCCAATGGAAGTACATTTTAATGCATATTATGTCTTAATTACTGCCAAATAACCTCTCTGGCACTGAAAATTAACTTTTATAAAAAGTGTGGAGTCTCATTCCTTTAGATTTTAATTGTTTAAATCTTCAATAATGTAATTTTTCTCTCTCTCGGTTTCTGTACATGATTTGGCATTGCATTCATGATACTAACTTGCACTTCTAGTTCAGACTCCGCATGCTGAATTAGTGATTCTTCAGTCTGATTGGTTAAGGAGATGAACAGTTGCTTGTCCTATTCACACAGGTACCAGATCCCCTGTAGAGGGCAGTATGCCAAAATGGCTTTCTAATCACAACAAATTCCAGTGCAAGTGGCAAGTGTAATGAACGGCTGGTGCCGTGTTTGCTGCTGAGAGCAAAATCAGGCCCATGATGTTGAACAGAGCTAACATGAATGAAACTATTTGGATCGCTCAAAGTTCTGTTTCTAATTCTTCGTAAAATAGATTGTTTTACACATAGTATCAAGACTGAATTTGTAATGCAAATATATACTTTTTTTGTATCTATTAAGCAAGCCATAAAATTAGAGTAGCACTACTTTGGTGTCTGCTAAAATAAAAAATTTTCACTCATTCTGACCATATATATGAGATATGCAATTCAACATATTTGTTTTGACATGACAGAGGAATGTATATGCTCTAAATAAGTTTGGAAACTGAAGATTCAATGAAAATCCTAAAGAATCAGAAGCTTGGAACAAGCTGTGACAAATTGTACAATTCCACACTTTGTGTTTTGGCAATACGCATCAGCAGTGTCCTCTACCATAATCCAGAATTGAGTTCATCGTTTCCCTAATATCAATATATCTTGGTGAATTGCTGAATTTTCCATAGCAGCTGTTATAAATGCACAAAATCTCTGGGGACATCCTATAGTGCATTAAATGTGTTATTTATTCTTTGAAATGGGAGGGGAAGGGGTTGTTTGAGGTTTTTGCTATACTTTGGCATATGTCCATGACAGCACTTTATAAAGCTATGCAAGAGTTCTCATAAAAAAACTTTTTACAATTGAATGAATAGCATTGATGTAAATAAATTGGGCCTATTATATAAAAGATATGATGACCTCTGTTATATATTTGGTTGTAAATCAATCAGTTCATGCCCCAAAGAGAAAAGGTACTGTGCCAGATGACTAAGTTTAACATGTTCCAATGCAAGTCTGGGTCAGTTTACTAAACAAACAACTTTCACTTGGATATTGTGGAATATTTTCAGTTTGCTATAGTATAGTGCTAGTTATTGAGCATTGCAGCCTCAAATTACTGTGTGGATAGGGTATTAAAGGTTTCAAATGTATTTTGTGGTTTCTGCTAGGAACTGGCAGTCTGAATGGCAATTAAATTAGAAACTTGACTTTTTGCTGGGAATATGGTATACTCTTTCCATCTTTGTAATAAAACCCTTTGTCAGCACTGAAGACAGGAGGGCTGGACTTCAGTATTCAGCAGTCTCATCTCATCCAAAAGATGAGTGCAGGTAGTCCTGTAGAGTTTTAAAAAATAACTTGTGCAGGTAAACTTCAACTATAGGAAATGCCCCATGAGAGTGAACATTTCCTGAATGCTGCTTTAAAATTCAATCAAGCATCACCAAATAACAGACAATTTTGTTTTTGCGAATGTTATTTTTTCAGTAGTGACTAAAGTTAGTGTGATTTGGGAATAAGTGCAGGGAATGTGACTGTCATTAATCTTAATTTGAATTTGATCTGATAGGATTAACTGTGCTGGTGTTTGTTAAATGTTGCAGTGAAGGAAGTTTTTTTAATGACTTCCTACTTTCCATTACATTAAGGAAAAGGGCCTTGTACTTTCCTCTAAATGAATCTTTATATATAATGTGTGTAGCTTTGTGAAGATTATTTCTCTGTTGGTTCAATTCATGTTTTATATTCTATAGGTTACCAAGGTGCAGACAGATCGGCCAATTCCTGAGAATGTCTTTCGCTCCAGGCCGAGACCAGAGCCTAACCCAGTCAGTGAAGGGGAGTTACAGCCCTCCAAATATGGCAGCAGGCTCTTCTTCTGGAACTGGTGAAGGATGAAGCAATGCCACACACTCATTTGAGAGACTGAAGAATTTAAATCATTTGTTTGTGTCTGCACCAAGCCAAGTGGGTGTTTAAAAATACCTGCTGCCAGTTGTACCACAGACATCCTTATCATTGATGTATACAAATAATGTTGAGAAATAAAATAATTTAACCGTGCCCTTGAAGTTGCTATGATTTTGTTCTGCTCTTTCCACATCCCCAACATCAACAACAACCACCTGCATTTATATAGCACCCAAAACGCTTCACAGGAGCATAATCAAACCACATTTGACACCAAGCCACATGAGATATTAAGGCAGATGACCTAAAGTTTGGTTTTAAAGAGCATCTTCAAGGAGGAAAGAGGGATGGAGAGGTTTAGGGAGGGAATTCCAGAGCTTGGAGCCTCGGCAGCTGAAGGCACGGCCGCCAATGGTGGACTAATTAAAATCAGGGGTGCACAAGAGGCCAGATTTGGAAGAATGCAGATATCTGAGGGTTGTAGGGCTGGTGAAGGTTACAGAAATAGGGAGGGGTGAGGCCATTTAGGGATTTGAAAACTAGGATGCTCTGTGTAGGCACTTAAGTTGTAAAAGCAGTGGTCTGTACCTTGGGTTAAGCATGTACAGTCTGGTTAAGACCCAACAATCTAAATATAGTTTAGGGGTTTAGCTAAGCCTGAAATATGTATATGCATTTTAGTGCCAGAGAATATAGAACAAGCAGTTGTGAATTTTAAAAGGTTTACAGCCAAGTGTTCAATATTTCTATTAAAACTGTTCACAATCATTTACAGAACAGATTGAAATAATTCCATGTGAAATGTTTTTGAAAATGGGGATTTTGTGGAATGGTGCATGTACAGAAATACATAAACTTTTAAGCCACAAGGACTATTCTATGTTATACAATTTTGTGTTTTTTATAGAACTATTTTTGATAGCAATCTCCTAAACATAACTTGCATACTGTGATCCAGAAACTGCCTCTGATATTCTGCCCTTATGGAGTTGCATCACCTGAGGATTAGCCATTTCTCTTGCCATACTCTGCTTACTGGATTAAATGTTACCAAGCTGATTTCAGAATGTCAGATATTAAACACAGATGAGTTTTACAGACTACAAATGCAAAACATTACAATTAGAAAGATAAAATATAAAAGTTTGGACGACTTCTATTTGAGAAATGTTATGTCTTGAATAAAGAGTCAGACCAGATACTGCAAGCTCAAAGTAAGGTGTGACCGTAGTCCTTTTATTACAGGGTCAGAGTGCCTCTCCAGCCTGTGAGGCCTTATGTACAGGTGCTCCCAAGGGATTGTGGGATCCCTTGGGACTCCAGGGAATGAGCCCTCTGGTGGTTAAACATGGTATTTACAGGTTTACATATATAACAAGAAACATCTATAATAATCAATTGGCCTTAAGAACTTCAGCAGGAATATAAAAAGTGCAGTTGTGTACACAATACTATTTTGAAACCTGCTGTTACTTACCCCTTCAGTTTGTTTACTCAGCTTCTTAAATGAGCAGATTCAGTAATATTCTTAAATACAATTGGCAGTACCACATAAAGCCTGAATAAATATACTTAAATGAGATAAATCAGATTCACAAGATTTAATTGGCAGAAGACATTTGTATCGACAAATGGTCCAAGCACCATTATTGGGTTTCCAAACAAATGTATGTGTTAACCAAAGTGTAACCAATCACAATGCACATGCAATTAATTTGATGTAAATAGCAGATGTTTCTTGTTTTCTGAGCAATGTAACAATTAGCAATTTAGAACCATGCAAGCTTACAACATACAATGAATATTCGACCCACCGTGTCTGTGCCAGTTATATATTATATATTTGGCATGGATAAAGGATTGGCTAACTAACAGAAAACAGAGTCTGGATAAATGGGTCATTTTCTGGTTGGCAAACCGTAACTAGTGGGGTGCCGCAGGGCTTGGCGCTGGGGCCTCAAATATTTACTATCTATATGAATGACTTGGATGAAGGGACCGAGTGTAGTGTTGCCAAGTTTGCTGATACAAAGATGGATGGGAAAGCAAATTGTGAGGAGGACGCAAACAAATCTGCAAAGGGATATAGACAGGCTAAGTGAGTGGGCAAAAATTTGGCAGATGGAGTATAATGTGGGAAAATATAAGGTTATCCACTTTGGCAGAAAAAATAGAAAAGCAAATTATAATTTAAATGGAGAAAATTTGCAAAGTGTTGCAGTACAGAGGGATCTGGGTGTCCTTGTGCATGAAACACAAAATGTTCGTATGCAAGTAATCAGGAAGGCCAATGGAATGCTGGCCTTTATTGCAAGGGGGATAGAGTATAAAAGCAGAGATGTCCTACAACTGTACACTGTATTGGTGAGGCCACACGTGGAGTAATGCGTACAGTTTAGATCTCCGTATTTAAGGAAGGATATACTTGCATTGGAGGCTGTTCAGAGAAGGTTCACTAGGTTGACTCTGGAGATAAGGGGAGTGACTTATGAAGGTAGGTTGGGCCTATACTCATTGGAGTTCAGAAGAAGGAGAGGTGATCTTATCAAAACATGCAAGATAATGAGGGAGTTAGACAAGGTGGATGCAGAGAGGATATTTCCACTCATGGGGGAAACTAAAACTAGGGGACATAGTCTCAGAATGAGGGGGCGCCCATTTAAAACTGAGATGAGGAATTTCTTCTCTCGATTGTAAAATGGAATTCTCTGCCCCAGAGAGCTGTGGAGGCTGGGTCATTGAATATATTTAAGGTGGAGATAGACAGATTTTTGAGCGATAAGGGAATAAATGGGTTATGGGGAGCAGGCAGGGAAGTGGAGCTGAGTCCATGATCAGATCAGCCATGATCTTATTAAATGGCGGAGCAGGCTCTAGGGGCCAGGTAGCCTACTGCTCCTATTATGTTCTTCTGTAGAGCAATCCAAAACTAATCATTTTTCCCACTTTCACCCAGCAGTGCGCTAACTTTATCTGCTTCAAATATTTAGCTACTCAAAAGATGTTATTAAAAGATATAATGGTCCCTGTAGCAAAGCAACCAACCGTACATTCTTTGTGGCAATTTTCAATTGACCTTCAATAATTCCCAACCAGATGGAATAGTCTTTACCTATTAACTCTTATTAACTAATTTTTTTAAATCTCTGCTGCATTGGAATTAATCACAGTATTTCAAGTCTTTGATAATTATAACTTCTCAGCCCGGGGACCATCCTGCTGAACCTATGCTGTGTGTTATCTATAGATCTAATAGAGGTTTTTTTTAAATGATAGGTTTTGATAGCCTGGATACTGAAGGCCATCAATATAAGATAGCCATCAAGAAATTAAATGGGGAATTCAGAAGGAACTTCTTTACCCAGAGGGTGGTGAGAATGTGGAACTCCCTACCACAGGGAGTGACAGAAACGAATAGTACAGGTTCATTCAAGAGGCGGTTAGATAAGCATATGAGGGAGAAGGGAATAGAGAGTTATGCTGATAGATGAGGAAAAACGGTAGGCGGCTTGAGTGGAGCATAATTGCCGGCTTGGACTGAATGTTCTGTTTCTGTGCTGTATATCTTATGAAACATTTGAACAGTACCATGGCATTTATCAGCTTGGCTTTTGATAGTTTTGCATTGATGGTGAATGTTATTTCACAAATTAATGCATCATTTGTTTTTTTTTAAAACATTTTCTACTCTGCCAAACTTGTAGATAGACAGGGTAGCATGGTGAATTTGAACAGTTTTCTCCTCAGATGAGATGAATGTTCCCCTGTTCTATCAGGATATTAAGTGAAATAAGTTGATTCAGTTCCTAGTGGGCCCGGCACACAACTGCCCTTAACTTAATTCTTAATTGAGTTCTATTAGTGCAGGAAATGGAGAAATCATGTTGGTGCTCTTTGATTAAGGCACCTGGAAAATTTAATGGGAGCTTTACACTAATCTGCGTTCTGCATTACCTAGATACTCAATGCTATCGTTGGGAGTTTTTCCTAAGATTGACATCACTCACTAAAGTTCACCGAAAAGTAAAAACTTAAATTTAAATGTGAAAGTTGTATATATAATCACTAAAAAATCGACCAAAGTATCAGCGGAATCCCTCAATTATGCATTGCTGAGCAGGTAATCAAAATAGCAAATTACATTGCGTATGTCTAATTGTTACAATTTAAACCTGAATTGCAATGCATTAGATTTCCAAATACAACTCTCTATCTGTACATTTAGAATGTTAGGCCCCAGTTATATTACAGTTTGAGTCATATCAAAGCCAAGTGTACATCATAAGTTCAATCTTTCTGCCACTCATGGTTTGGTGACCATAGTGAGACCACATGGTAGAGATGGCCTTCCAATCCCAGGGTTGCACATCAACCTCAAATGAAGCACAGTTGGCTTTTAAAATGTGCCACAATATAAAAAAATGCCTAGCATCCAATATCCCATTGTTAGAAATGAATGGACTGTACTGCCAATCCTTTTCTAATGAGTTCATTGATAGTTCGGCACTAGTAAGTAGACTGGGATGCATATATCCAAGTATCCTTGCACCATGAGAGTGGAGGTTAGCCAACAGTATAATGGAGCTCGCTTACCTACCGGCATAATTGAGGTTTGCCCACTTACATTGTTCTACCCTCCTCTCTTACATCCCAGGCCAGAGAAAGTTTGGCAGTGAATTGTTCAGTGCATTTTTGCCAAATGATAAAGCAATTACCTGGACAGGATCAAGAAAAAGCATCTCAAAAACAAAAAGGATAAAATGAGCATTATATGGAAGCAGATTAAAGAGAGAATGCTATGAAATATGTCTGAAATGTCCAAATGGTAAACAGACAATAACCTAGACACGATCAAGAGGCAAAACATAGAAAGCTAATATTACCCAGGAAACCGATGAAAGAGCTGTATGTTGTACAGGGAAGAAAGAACAACATTTGCATTTATATAGCTCCTTTCACGACCACCTGATGTCCAAAGCACTTAACAGCCAACGAAGTAGGTTTTGAAGTGTAGTCACTGTTTTAATGTAGGAAACACAGCAGCCAATTTGCGCACCGCATGCTCCCACAAACAACAATGTGATAATCAACATCACAAAAACAAATTATTTGGTTATTGAGGGATAAATATTGGCCAGTACACCGGGGATAACCCATCAAAAGAGTGCCATGAGATCTTTTACGTCCACCTCTGAAAGAAGGCACCTCCGACAGTGCAGCTCTCCCTCAGCACTACACTGGAGTGTCAGCCTAGATTTATGTATTCTCTGGAGCGAGACTTAGAACCTACAACCTTCTGCCTTAGAGGGTAGAATGCTACTCCCTGAGACACAGCTGACAATGTTGTACAAGATAGGTCGGTGGATATGATCGAGGTTGCTGGCTTGGTGTGAATGGTCTTGATTGGAGGTGCTCTGTTTTGTTATGCCCTCTACCCCGCTGATTAAACGAGTGGAGATATGCTGAAGTTATCGACTGGTTTGACAGACCAGCCTGAGGTCAGTATGCACGGTGGCCCACCTGTTTTCCAATGACCACAAAACGGCATTGTAAGTGTATCCTGCGGTTTCTTGGTAGACAATAGTAACAAACAGCTGGTTTGGATTTCCTGTGAATATTTTAACAGCTTTAATAAAATGCACTTACCATGCAACATTACAGTTTGCCTGGAGGGCTGGCAGTCTAACAGAAATATATTTACACTTGCTGTAAATGATTTTGACACTTCCACTATCACAAGGGTGCAAACATTGGATGCCAATCGTGTCTCAGAAGTATGTTTATTAATCTGATTAAAACCATGTATCGCATAGCTTTCAGAGGTAGGTCACGTATGATGTCCAATTTAATATTGCTGATGTTTTTTTGCAAAGCATTATACCTTTATTATACAGCGCAATATTGTGGCTTTAAAGTGTGTGTGGGTATTAACTTTTTTTTTAACAATCTAGTTTTCTTTCGAATTTCGAAATATAGCAAATTTAAAGATCCATTTTTTCAGATACATGGGCGGGGGTAAAATATGTTAGGTGCCTAAATATAATGCTCTAAAAGATATTTCCAAAGCTTCCCAGAGTTATTCAAATCTGTGTTGTTGATGTCCCAGCTTGTTGGAATAACTGTAAATGACTCGTGGGCACATTGTCCATGTAGTTTTAGTTTTTTTTAAATTTTACCCGAGGTTAAGTCCAGCGGCTGTTAATCACAAATGCTTCAAAAACTCATTTCCCGCTTTACATGGGATTTTTTGAGGCGCTGTGGATACATACATTAAGTACATTTCACGAAAGAAGTAGAAAAATTCCCTTATCGTCACAGACCCCAGAGGCATCTTTATCGCAGCTGGGCGAAATGGCAGCAGGTTGTGTCATGGCAGTACCAACGAAGAGAGTTCAGTGGAAGGTAGGATAGAATTACAGAAGTCTAATCCACAAGTGGAAGAAAACATGGGGCTCAGCGATAGTTGTGAAATGTTTTGGTGACCCCACTGTGCGGCTTCCGTTCACCAGTTTGCGAATGAATTTTGAGGCGACCTTATGTGATCTCACTGGCTGTTATTTGTATAGACAGGCAGGACTCGTTTTTTGAGCTTATCCAAAACTCCTACCCATCTCCTAACTCGCACTGACTCGTTCACCCATCACCTCTGTGCTCGCTGACCGACACTGGCTTCCTATCCAGCACTGTCTCGATTTTAAAATTCTCATCCTTGTTTTCAAACCCCTCCATGGCCTCACCCCTCCCTTTCTCTATAACCTTCTCCAGCCCCACAACCCACCCAGATGTCTATGCTCCTCCAAAGCTGGCCTCTTGCATCCCCGATTTTAGTCACTGCACCATTGGTAGCTATGCCTTCAGCTGCCTTGACCCCAAGCTCTAGAATTCCCTTCCCAAACCTCATTGCCCTTCTAGCTCCTCTTTTAAGATGCATCTTAAAACAAATTGTTGTTTCTAATTGTGCACTTGTGAGAAATGCAGTAAAATGATTGCTTGTGTCTGCAGGATAAATAAAGGTTTAAACCTGCGTTAAGTTGTTTTCCTCATAAGCAAAACCGCGAAAGTTAGGGAACTCTGCCGTGCCCATGGACTGTTGAGGAGCTCTGCTCCAACCCTGGGCTGTTACATTGCTCTGCTTTATCCATGGACTGGTACGTTGCTCTGCTGTACCCATGGACTGGTACGTTGCTCTGCTATACCCATGGACTGGTACGTTGCTCTGCTATACCCATGGACTGGTACGTTGCTCTGCTATACCCATGGACTGGTACGTTGCTCTGCTATACCCATGGACTGTTATGTTGCTCTGCTATATCCATGGACTGTTACATTGCTCTGCTATACCCATGGACTGTTATGTTGCTCTGCTATATCCATGGGCTGTTATGTTGCTCTGCTATATCCATGGACTGGTACGTTGCTCTGCTATACCCATGGGCTATTATGTTGCTCTGCTATACCCATGGACTGATACGTTGCTCTGCTATACCCATGGACTGTTATGTTGCTCTGCTATATCCATGGGCTGTTATGTTGCTCTGCTATACCCATGGACTGGTACGTTGCTCTGCTATACCCATGGACTGTTGAGGTCGCCACTTCAGGAGGGAATTGCCGATCTTGGGCCAGTGACCTGCACGAGTTGTTTCCTCAGTGATTGCTCAGCCAGTCTTCACACATTTCCCAATGCACTTTCATTCCTGCCGTGCTTGAGCTTTCCACATAGTCAGTATATTATCTCATCTTACACTTGTCAATAATGGCCAGTGATGAAATCCAAAATCATTGCAAACCAGTTCATCCAATATATAAAAATAGAAAATGCTGGAAATCTCAGCCGGTCAGGCAGCATCTGTGGAGAGAGAAACAGAGTTAACGGCCTAGAAATCCCTGTCGGCTGCTTCCCGCGGGCAATCAGGTAAAAAAGTTAAGAAAAGAAGCGCACTTACCTGTTCGTGCTGTGCCCACGAGTGATCCTGGTCCCGAGGCCACTGACTGCGCATCGCAGCGCGTGCACGTCAGGACGTGCGCAGAGCTGGAGCTGCAGTCACATAGCTCTGGGCAACCAATCCAGGTAAAGTATGTTCTCATTCATAATAATGGCAACTCCTAAGTTGGGCTTCCCATTAATATGAATGAGAAACCCCCCCAAACACAAATAAAAAAAGACACCACATAGTTTTATTAATTTAAATTCAAGTTATTTATGTATTATAAAAAATATATATATTTCCGATTTTTAAAAAATTATGGTTTAAAATAAAATCATCATAGTGAGGAGGGTTTTTAACAATAAAATGTGTTTTTAAATTTAATTTTATTATGTTTTTGTGTTTTAAAACTCTTACATTAGTAAACGTAGGCTATGTGCCTGCTTTTATCAGGACATCCGCTGGGCAAGATATGGGTAAATACCGCAATCATGCCCATGGGAGTGTCCTTGCTCCCGAGATACGGAGGCTCTGTCAAGCTCCAGATTGGAAAAGCCGACCACCGTCAATCCGAAACATTAACTCTGTTTCTCTCTCCACAGATGGTGCCTGACCCGCTGAGATTTCCAGCATTCTCTATTTTATCATCCAATATATTTGTGCGGGTGAAATGTATTCTGCTTACATTAAAACTTCAATGTCAACAGAATACCTCGTAGTGGCTAAATCCGGCTGTAGTTCAGAACATACTGTCTGGAGAAATGGCGAACACAGTGACCGCGACTTGCAACACAGGCATGGAGGAGACAGCAGGTTTACTCACACCTGGATTTTGAAAACAGGCGCGTTTCACTAGGAACAACAAATATTGTCATGTTACTGAATCAAACTCATGTTTGTTCATTGCCAGTGAGAGGAAGAAATGGAATCTGCTATGTATCAAATGCTGGGGCGAAGACAACCGTGGAGTATTGTGCATATTTTAAAGTTTAATATTGAAAAAAGAGATGCCATTAAAACATATTGAACATTAAAGCGGAAGTTTGCATGTTGTATTTTACCAATACTTTCAAGATTTCACGACAGTATTATTCCCTGTTTATTATTTGTACACTGCTGCTAAATCGCACCTTCAGTTATCAACATAATCTTTAAAAAAAAGTACTTCAGTAGTTTAAGCAGAACCCAGCTCCTTTGCCAAGTGTTCTGAATGAAAGACTGTTCCTAGTTAAGAGACATCTCCCTTTGACACTGCATGAATTCCCATTGCTGGCCAATGCCCTTATGGCGTTCTGATAGGATGGCAGCATTGGCAATGTCTTGCTTTGTAACTGTTCCATCTATAACTTTACAGCGTTCTGCCTTATGAATAAACATTTTAAAATGAAGGTCTTAATTCTTTGACAACTTAATAGCAAGGGCCGAATTCCCGGCACTCGAAATATATGATGGTCAAGGCCAATGGTTTGCGGCCTTCATGGTACATGCACGGAATTGCAAATTGTCACTCAAAACAAATTGCACTTATCTAGTTACCATCAACCCACCGGCCGAATTATTAATGCACGGATTTGTGGAATGTGATCCCGAAAGCTCCAGTGAAAGTGTAATTAAAATGCAATTTGATTTCCGTCACTTAGTATGAAACAGAACTGACAATCTTGCCCTTGTGGGCCAGTCCTTACATACACCATTGCACACCTTTATCTTTCAAACATTTACTCATACAGCCAAAATAATGCATTTTTAATAATGTTTATACACCTGCCCCCCCAGCTTTGTTTGTAGAACTCTGTGACTTAACTGAATACATTTTAAATTTCCCCCTCCCTGTTCACCACATAAACTGTTGCTCTAACGCAAGTCTATTATGTGGGACATGATCTCTCAGTTGTATTATAATCCAATTCCAAGTAATTAAAAGTGGTTAGTTTCTTGGAGTTAGATTACAACTCGACGTGTTTCAGTAGAGTTCAAACTCTTGGTGTGACTTAATTCCAAGCCAGTCTCCCCTGAATTTGCTGGTACATTACATCACCATAAGAAACATCCTATAATGGACTGAATTCAATACTGGGAGCTTTTATTTGTTCAGTAGCTGAAAGCCAAGGATGCCAAATTAGCCTCGAAAGAAGCTGGCTTTCAATTTGGGGCACTGGTTTTGGCTTACATATGTGCATCAAATATTCCATTGCACCTCACAGAACACAGGAAGGATTAAAAAAAAACATTTTAGTATTAGTTTGCAACTGAGAATGAGAGGGGATCTCATAGAAACATATAAAATTCTGACGGGATTGGACAGGTTAGATGCAGGAAGAATGTTCCCAATGTTGGGGAAGTCCAAAACCAGGGGTCACAGTCTAAGGATAAGGGGTAAGCCATTTAGCACCGAGATGAGGAGAAACTTCTTCTCAGAGAATTGTGAACCTGTGGAATTCTCTACCACAGAAAGTTGTTGAGGCCAGTTCGTTAGATATATTCAAAAGGGAGTTAGATGTGGCCCTTACAGCTAAAGGGATCAAGGGGTATGGAGAGAAAGCAGGAATGAGGTACTGAAGTTGCATGATCAGCCATGATCATATTGAATGGTGGTGTAGGCTCGAAGGACCAAATGGCCTACTCCTGCACCTATTTTCTATGTTTCTGTCAGTTGAACCAGCTGTTCAAGGAGATACCCTGAGGCCAAAATTCAGCTCCCCAAAAAGGCCTCTTACTGCCAGAAAGTGGTGGCCAGACGGCAAAGCAAGGCAGCCGCTGATTTCCGGTCCAATGGCCTCCACCAGTGAAATTTAGCTCGGGGATTTTTCTGCTGGTCCCCACTTCTGCCCCATGGCTGCCGACCGTCCGAAGTGCGTCATCAAAGGGCGCACCACTGATCTCCTGCACCTCGAGTGAAATTTAGATCCAAAAATCTTTAACCCGCTGCGCGGTGCCCCCGACAGCTTTTTCTGTCGGCGCACCTTGCTTTCAGTCTGTGAGCCACGGCAGTGCGGTGGCCCTTCAAGGGGAGGGCGCACTGCCGCGGCCGCCATTTTTTTTTGTTGGTCGACTGCCAGGTTGGGCCGACAATTATGCCCCCGGGTTCGGCCGGGCCGGCAACAGGCAGCCTGGCACCCCTCCTCTTGGGTGCCAGACCGGTGGCCCAGCCAAAACCCTCCCTGGTGGCCCAGTGGACCGAAGTTTCAAAATGACGAAGGCTCTCCCCTTTAAGTGAATAAGAACATAAGAAATAGGAGCAGAAATAGGCCCCTCGAGCCTACTCCGCCATTCAATAAGATCATGGCTGATCCGATCATGGACTCAGCTCCACTTCCCTGCCCCCTCCCCATAACTCCTTATTCCCTTATCGTTTAAGAAACTGTCTATTTCTGCCTTAAATTTATTCAATGTCCCAGCTTCCACAGCTCTCTGAGGCAGCAAATTCCACAGGTTTACAACCATCTGAGAGAAGGAATTTCTCCTCATTTCAGTTTTAAATGGGCGGCCCCTTATTCTAAGATCATGGTGACGCACACAGGTCATGACATCATCTCCGCTGCACTGCTGACTGACAGCAGCGGAGACTCCGCCCCTCTGGAGTGCTCACCGCCCCACTTCTGCCCCCATTCTGACCGACTTCAAAAAAACGACAAAACTGAATTTACCGAAAGAGGCAACCTCACCCGACACAGTGGAAAAAGCACTTCAAGAGCAGAAGGTGCCCCTTAATTTGAGCTGTAGAAGTGACTGGAAACAGAGTGCATAATAATTAGCAGCAAACACATGTTTCAAGATTATAAATAAAATGATCCCTGTGTGTCTTATTTCCTCCATCTTGTATTTTTTCTTGAAAATCTTTGTTTTCCCATAAACCTTCACAAATAACAACAGTAAAATACTAAAACCCACCAAACTGGCCTGATCATATTGTTAATTAGCAACAACACGCAATGATAAGTGAGGGGGTTGAAAGACATCATCACCTTGTGACTGCTGTGTGCAGCTCTCTGCACCATTTTACATTTTGGAACCAGAAGACAGACATTTGTAACCCAGGCAGAAAAATAACAGAAGCCCCAAATCCTGCTCAATATTCCTATTTCCAATCATTTTCCCAATTCTGGCAGGGTTTCCTGACAGACAGGAATGACTTAGATATGGAAATGATCCATCGCAAACTGGTGTACAGGAGAAAATTCAATGTTTTACCCTCATGTTTCAGGGTTTGCTTGATACGTATGATCTTAAGAATAGTTGAAAATCAGCCAATTCGCGTTGTGATTTAAAAAAAACTTCTGGATGGCAAATGAATAAACTTTGCGATAATTTACTGTTTCAGGGCACGTCTTACGGTTCAAATTCACATTTTGATGAGGCTGCAGTACATCGGGATGTCAAACAATGAAACCCATAACATGAGATTCAAAACTGTTTGAGCCCAACAATCCTACAGTAAAATTATAGGGCAAAAAGGTTCACACATTAAATCAATTCTGCCTTCCTCTTAAAACTCAGTATCTGACAACGTATCAATTAGGGAACCAATTCATCCTGACTGCACTAGTCAGAAGACAACAAGATGAAATATGTAAGCAAAGGATGAGCTGACAAATTCTGCTGTATATAAAGTACTTTAAACATCACTAATGTTACTCCCTTTTCATTCGCTTGGATTGTGCCTAAAACAAGTTCAAATCTTTATATGGGCCCATAATTTGCTGTCATAGAAACATAGAAACATAGAAAATAGGTGCAGGAGTAGGCCATTCGGCCCTTCAAGCCTGCACCGCCATTCAATAAGATCATGGCTGATCATTCCCTCAGTATCCCTTTCCTGCTTTCTCTCCATACCCCTTGATCCCCTTAGCTGCAAGGGCCATATCTAACTTCCTCTTGAATATATCCAATGAACTGGCATCAACACCTCTCTGCGGCAGGGAATTCCACAGGTTCACAATTCTCTGAGTGAAGAAGTTTCTCCTCATCTCAGTCCTAAATGGCTTACCCCTTATCCTTAGACTGTGTCCCCTGGTTCTGGGGACAAAGTGCCTAAAACAAGTTCAAATCTTTATATGGGCCCATAATTTGCTGTCAAAATAATGGTGAGGCTAATAGCACTGGTCGTTTTTTTTATGAGCAAATGCTGCAGCAACTTCAGTCGAGGTTAAACGCAGAAATCCAAAAGTTGCTGTCCAAGTTGTTCCACCCTACCATCAGCTTCGTGAAAAGGGAATTTTGCTGTCTGGTTCACCAATGAACAGCATGAAGTTACTGTATTTGCCCAGTAGATACAAACTAAACAAGTCCACAGAAAGTTAAGACTTAGAATCATAGGAAGGAGGCCATTTCGGCCCATCGTGTTCGCACTGGCCGACAAAGAGCTATCCAGCCTAATCCCACTTTGCAGCTCTTGGTCCGTAGCCCTGTAGGTTACGGCACTTCAAGTGCACATCCAAGTATTTTCTAAAATGTGGTGAGGGTTTCTGCCTCTACCACCCTTTCAGGCAGTGAGTTCCAGACCCCCACCACCCTCTAGGTGAAGAAGTTTCCCCTCAAATACCTTCTAAACCTCTCCCAATTACTTTAAATCTATGCGCCCTGGCTCTTGACCCTTCTGATAAGGGAAATAGGTCCATCCTATCCACTCTATCTAGGCCCCTGATAATTTTATACACCTCAGTAAGGTCTCCCCTCAGCTTCCTCTGTTTAAAGAAAACAAACCCAGCCTATCCAATCTTTCCTCATAGCTAAAATTCTCCAGTCCAGGCAACATCCTCGTAAATCTGCTCTGTACCCTCTCTCGTGCAATCACATCTTTCCTGTAATGTGGTGACCAAAATGGCACGCAGTACTCTGACTGTGGCCTAGCCAGTGTTTTATACAGTTCAAACATAACCTTTCTGCTCTTGTACTCTATGCCTCAGCTAATAAAGGCAAGTATTCCGTATGCCTTCTTAATCACCTTATCTACCAGGCCTGCTACCTTCAGGGATCTGTGGACATGCACTCCCAGGTCCCTTTGTTCCTCTATACTTCTCAATGTCCTACCATTTAATGTGTATTCCCTTGTCTTGTTAGCCCTCCCCAAATGCATTACCTCACACTTCTCCGGATTGAATTCCATTTGCCAGTGTTCTGCCCTCCTGACCAGTTCATTGATATCTTCCTGCTTTCTTCTTTATCAACCACACAGCCGATTTTAGTTTCATCTGCAAACTTCTTAATCATACCCCCTACATTCAAGTTTAAATCATTGATATATACCACAATACGCAAGTGACCCAGCACTGAGCCCTGCGGGACCCCACTGGATACAGCCTTCCAGTCACAAAAACACCCATCAACCATTACACTTTGCTTCCTGCCTCTGAGCCAAGTTTGGATCCAACTTGCCACTTTGTCCTGGATCTCATGGGCTTTTACTTTCATGACCAGTCTGCCACGTGGGACTTTATCAAAAGCCTTGCTAAAATCCATATACACTACATCAAACGTACTACCCTCATCGACCATCCTTGTTACCTCCTCAAAAAATTCAATCATTAGTCAGACACGACCTTCCCTTCACAAATCTGTTGCATGTTCAGTCATGAACTCATTGAATGGTGGTGCAGGCTCGAAGGGCCGAATGGCCTACTCCTGCACCTATTTTCTATGTTTCTAATCCATGCTGACTGTCCTTGATTAATCAATGTCTTTCTAAATGAAGATTCATCCTGTCTCTCATAATTTTTTCCAATAATTTTCCCACCACCGAGTTTAGGCTGACTGGCCTGTAATTACTCAGTCTATCCTTTTCTTCCTTTTTAAACAAAGGTACAATGTTAGCAGTCCTCAAGTCCTCCGACAGCACACCTGTAGCCAGAGAGGATTGGAAAATGATGGTCAAAGCCTCTGCTATTTCCTCTTTTGCTTCTCTTAACAGCCTGGGAAACATTTAATCCCGGCCTGGGGATCTATCCACTTTCAAAGCTGCTAAATTCCTTAATTCTTCCTCTATCACTATCTTTATTTCAGCTAATATTTCACAATCCTCCTCCCTGATGGCAATGTCTGCATCGCCCCTCTTTTGTGAAAACAGATGCAAAGTATTCATTAAGAACCATACCCACATCTTCCACCTCCACACACAGATTACCTTTATGGTCTCTAATAGGCCCTACTCTTGCTCTTAATGTATTTATAAAACATCGTTGGGTTTTCCTTGATTTTACTTGCCAAAATTTTTCATGCCCTCTCTTTGCTTCCCTAATTTCCTTTGTAATTGTACCCCTGCACTTTCTATGCCTTCTAGAGTTTCTGCAGTATTGAGCTCTTGGTACCTGTCATAAGCCTCCCTTTTTTTCTTTATCCTACCCTGTATGTCCCTTGGCATCCAAGGAGCTCTAGATTTGTTAGTCCCACCCTTTATCTTTAATGGAACATACTTGCTCTGAGCCCTCCGGATCCCTTCCTTGAATGCCTCCCACTGCTCTGATACTGATTTACTTCCAAGTAGCTGTTTCCAGTCCACTTTGGCTAAATCACCTTTCAGCTTAACAAAGTTGGCTTTTCCCTAATTGAGAACTTTTATTCCTGGTCTATCTTTGTCCTTTTCCAAAACTACCCTAAATCTAACTGAATTATGATCACTAGTACCAAAATGCTCTCCCACTGATACCCCTTCCACCTGCCCAGCTTCATTCCCTAAAACTAAGTCCAAAACCGACCCCTCCCTTGTTGGGCTTGCTACATACTGGCTAAAAAAGTTCTCCTGAATGAATTTAAGGAATTCCGCACCCTCTATACCTTTCACACTGATTTTATCCCAGTTATTATTCGAGTAGTTTAAATCCCCTACTATTACTGCCTATAGTTTTTGCACTTCTCAGAAATTTGCCTACATATTTGCTCTTCTATCTCCCACTGACTGTTTGGAGGTCTATAGTACATGCCCAGCAGTGTGATCGCCCCTTTTTTGTTTTTCAATTTGACCTAAATGGCCTAATTTGACGATCCTTCCAACATATCATCCCTCCTCACAGCTGTAATAGTTTTTTTAAATCAATACAGACCCCCCTCCTTTTTTACCCCCTTCTCTATCCCGTCTGAAAACCCTGTAACCAGGAATGTTGAGCTGCCATACCTGCCCTTCTTTCAACTATGTCTCAGTAATAGCTATAATATTGTACTCTCTCGTGTCTATCTGTGCTCTCAGCTCATCGGCCTTATTCCCTATACGCCATGCATTGAAGTATATACCATTTGGCACTGCCAAACTTCCTTGTAGTTTATTTTCTAGCCCTTGTTTCCTCTGACTTCCAAATTCCCTTTCTACGTTTTTGCATTCCAATTCCAGCTTTGCTTCTCTCCCTACTGAATCTATTCTAAGGTTCCCATTCCCCTGACGAGCTAACTTTAATTCTCCCCAACAGCACTAGCAAAACCCCTCCGCGAGGATATTGGTCCCGGCTCTGTTGAGGTGCAGCCCGTTCGGCCCACCTCCCCCAGAAACTGTCTCAGTGCCTCAGGAATCTAAAGCCCTCCCTCCTGCACCATCCTTCCAGCCACGCATTCATCTGCTCTATCCTCCTATTTCTGTACTCACTAGCACATGGCACCGGGAGTCTGGAGATTACTACCTTTAAGGTCCTGCTTTTTAATCTCTCTCCTAGCTCCCTAAAATCTACCTGCAGGACCTCATCCCTCTTTCTACCTATGCCACTGGTTCTGATATGGACCACGACCTCTGGCTGCTCACCCTCTCACCCCAGAATGCCCTGCAGCCACTCAGTGACATCCTTGACCCTGGTACCAGGGAGGCAACATACCATCCTGCGGCCACAGAAAGGCCTGTCTGCTCCCCTGACTATGGAATCCCCTACCGCTATAGCTCTTCCATTCTTCTTCCTCCCACCCCAGTGTGGTCAGTGCTTCAATGCTGGGGATGTTGGCCTGGTCAAGGATGCTAATGTTGGTGCGTCTTTCCTCCAGGGAATTTGTAGGATCTTGCGGAGGCATCGTTGGTGGTATTTCTCCAGCGACTTGAGGTGTCTACTGTACATGGTCCATATCTCTGAGCCATACAGGAGGGCAGGTATTAATTACTACAGCCCTGTAAGACCATGAGCTTGGTGGCAGTTTTGAGGGCCTGGTCTTCAAACACTCTTCCTCAGGCAGCCGAAGGCTGCACTGGCATACTGGAGGCGGTGTTGAATCTCGTCGTAAATGTCTGCTCTTGTTGATAAGAGGCTCCCGAGGTATGGGAAATGGTCCAAGTTATCCAGAGCCAGGCTGTGGATATTGATGACTGGGGGGGCAGTGCTGTGCGGCGAGGACAGGCTGGTGGAGAATCTTTGTCTTTTGGATGTTTAGACTAAGGCCCATGATTTCGTACGCCTCAGTAAATACATCGACTATGTCCTGGAGTTCAGCCTCTGCATGTGTGCAGACACAGGCATCGTCCGTGTACTGTAGCTCGACGACAGAGGTTGGGGTGGCCTTGGACCTGGCCTGGAGATGGCGAAGGTTGAACAGCTTCCCACTGGTTCTGTAGTTTAGTTCCACTCCAGCAGGGAGCTTGTTGACTGTGAGGTAAAGCATGGCAGCGAGGAAGATTGAGAAGAGGATTGGGGCGATTGATATATGAAAACATAACGTGATGTATGAAAAGCACAGAAGTTTCAAATGTGCAGAAAATAGGAGAAATCATTAGTCAGTATGTAACAGAGTAAGAACTCACAGCAAGACCTGTGAATCTTAGTAACTGACAGTATTATTAAGAAAGGACAGATTAGTTTGTTGAGTACTAGATATTTCACTAAGAAAGGTTTCTCAGGGAACAAGATTTATATTAGACACAGCTGTATCAATTTGTAGGCCAAATGAAACTATAAAAGTATAAGCCAAAGAGCTGTGCAGCAAAGAATATGGAACTATACTGACAATATTCAAGAAAGAAGATAAGAAACAATCAAACAAGAAATCTGTAGTGTGATCCTCAAAGCTAAAGAGAAGGAAAAGAGAAATTGAGTGGATGATGTAGACATGGCATAGACCATAAGTATAACTGGGAAAGTATACATTAAATATAGCAAAACATAACATGTTCTATTTCTTATCTTCTTATAACCATTATGCTATACATTGCAAATCATAGAACAGACAAAATCAACTGTACACAAATGGAAAAAAAGTAACCTGAGGAATTTCATGTGTATATAATAGCTGCAAATCAAGCAAAGAGATTGATGCTGCCATAAATATTGAATGAAGTAATCGTACCATTTAAAACAGCTGCAAAAGCACATGTGGATGTCATAGCTGAATGATGTTACAGGATAGACCAAAACTGCAGGAATATAAGGTAAAAGTGATAGGGTATCTGAGAGCAGACATACTAGTGCAAGGAAGGCATATTGTCACTGTCACTCTAAAGTTGTCGCTTGTAGTGTTCCTAAAAGATGTTTAGCCAGTTAAAAAGAAACTCAATCTAGTACAGCGAAAGCTCAAAATGACACTGGATACAGAATAGTTATTCAGGAATGCAAGGATCTATTTCTGAGGAAGATCGGATCAGAATTGATAAACAATTACCTCAGTAATCTACTCATGTAGAAAATAATTACTTGCATTGTGGGAGTAACTAGAAAGGAACCCAATTGAATTCAGGAGTTACAGCTTATAAAAAAAATAAGAGAGACTAAATGAACAAACAAGATCGATGAATTAATTTGTAATTATTGACAAAAGGAATGGTATTTGTTTGGATCTCAGAAACTTAAACAAGGCTTTGACCAAGCTTTTAGTCACCTGCCCTGATCTCTCCTTAAGTGGCTCGGTATCAAATGTTGTTTTATGACGCTCCTGTGAAGCACCTTGGGACGTTTTGCGATGTTAAAGGTGATATATAAATACAAGATGTTTTTGTTGTTCAAAAGAACATTTCAGATTTACAACTCATGCAGCAATTATAGTACAATTTTAAAATATATAATGTTTGGGAAAGTAAGACAAGTGCTCAGGTTTCTGGCAATTGAAACTGGATAAAATTACAAGTTCTTCAGAATTAATACTCTTTATGGAAAGTATAGATTCTTAAAGCTTTCTTTTTGACATTGCTTTGGTTCTGGAAGTACATCACAAAGCCATCCATATGGCCCTGGACAATGTGGGCCACTTTCCATACCTCGGGAGCCTACTATCAGCAAGGGCAGATATCGACGACAAGGTCCAACACCGACTCCTGTGTGCCAGCACAGCCTTCGGTCGCCTGAGGAAGAGAGTGTCCGAAGATCAGGCCCTCAAATCTGGCACAAGTTCATGGTCTACAGGGCTGTGGTGATACCGGCCCTCCTGTATGGCTCAGAGACATGGACCATATACAGTAGACACATCAAATCGCTGGAGAAATACCACCAGCGACTTCGCCGCAAAATCCTGCAAATCCCCTGGGGGGACAGACGCACCAACATCAGTGTTCTCGACCAGGCCAACATCCCCAGCATCGAAGCACTGACGACACTCGACCAACTCCGCTGGGCGGGCCACACTGTCCGCATGCCCGACAAGAGACTCCCAAATCAAGTGCTCGGCTTGGAACTCCTACACGGCAAACAAGCCCCAGGTGGGCAGAGGAACCGTTTCAAGGACACCCTCAAAGCCTCCTTGATTAAGTGCAACATCCCCACCGACACCTGGAAATCCCTGGCCCAAGACCGCCCTAAGTGGAGGAAGTGCACCCGGGAGGGTGCTGAGCACCTCGAGTCTCGTCACTGAGAGCGTGCAGAAAGCAAGCACAGGCAGCGGAAGGAGTGTGCGGCAAACCCGACTCCTTACCCACCCTTTCCTTCAACGACTGTCTGTCCCACCTGTGACAGAGACTACAATTCCCGTATTGGACTGTACAGCCACCTGAGAACTCACTTTTAGAGTGGGAGCAAGTCTTCCTCGATTTCGAGGGACTGTCTATGATGATGATGATACACGAGTACATGGAAGCTGGATGACATAATAATATCACATTCACCCAAAGAGGATCATGATGTCCAATTTTGGAAAGTTGTCAAAGTTGCAAGAAGAGTTAACCTGAAATTTAAAAAAAATTAAAAATGTGTTTGAGTTTTTAAGAAAGAAAAACTTGCATTTCTATTGCACCTTTCAAGACCACCGGACGTCTCAAAGCGCTTTACAGCCAATGAAGTACTTTTGGAGTGTAATCACTGTCGTAATGTGGGAAACGCGGCAGCCAATTTGTGCACAGCAAGCTCCCACAAACTGCAATGTGATAATGGCCAGATAATCTGTTTTTTTTGTTACGTTGATTGAGGGATAAATATTGGTTAGGACACCTGGGATAACTCCCCTGCTCTTCATTGAAATAGTGCCACAGGATCTTTCATGTCCACCTATGAGGGCAGACGCGGCCTCGGTTTAATGTCTTACCCGAAAGACGGCACTTCCGACAGTGCGGCACTCCCTCAGCACTGCACTGGAGTGTCAGCCTAGATTTTTCAGCTCAAGTCTCTGGAGTGGGACTTGAGCCCACAACCTTCTGACTCAGAGGCAAGAGCGCTGTCCACTGAGCCACAGCTGACACTTGGTGACATTATTAGTGAAGGCATTAAGTTTGAAAAAATGAAAGTTTCCATTATTGAACACATGCCACGGCCAGCATACAGGAAATCTACCCAGAGACTCCTAAGTATAGTCAATTACCTGAGTAATAAACTCATAACAAATCTTTTGAAAAAAGTATCACCTTTTATAAAACTATTAGAAAAGACTGTTAAATGGAACTGGACTCACAAACAGGAAGAAACTTGGGAAAATTTAAAGAGATTGCTCCTGCAAGAACTAGTTCTGAATGTCTATGATCCTGCATCATAGATAGGTTTAGGAGCCATGCTGCTGCAAATATATGATCATTGGTGGAAATCCATTGTGTACACATCACATTCATTAACTGATGTAGATACACGATGTACACAGATGAAGGAGAGGAACTGTTATTCTTGCTTGTGAAAGGTTCAATTATTTTATACTCTTCAGGTTGAAATGGGCTACAAGCCACTAACTGCTCTATTTGTGAAATTCTGTACACAAATTCATGTTCAGGCCACAGAAGTGTGACCTGGAAATTTCATTTATATGCACTGTTTACATCTTAAGAGGGATGGACTGAATGACAACGGCAATGAAAAAGCTGACAATGTTCAAACTTACATTGACATGGTTGAGCATTCCGCAAGTGATTAAATGGGTAGTTAGAGTCTGCCAGTTAGCATGGGGAAAATCCACACAGTCAGGTGTGTCTCCACAGCTCTCCGGAGGCGGGGAAACGCACCACAGATAAACACCCCATGAAACGACAGCAGAGATCTCAGGTCGGACACATTGCAGCCACTTGCTTGTCCAGGTGATGGGCAGATGTCAATTGAACAGATTAATCCAGTCATGAAGTCTAACTAGAATATCAGTTGTGGTTGAGGGTTAAAGTAGGAGGACTGGCTATACACAATGTTCAAGGCTTTACTGAGGACAATTTGAATGATGGGGACTTTATGGCCAATATGGTTAAGGAGGAGAAGGTTATACAAAATCAAAGGAATGGAGCCAAGCCAGATCAAAGTAGAGATAGTACAGCCCACATGACACAAGAAGATAAGAATTAGGAGCAGGAGTAGGCCATATGCTTCTTTAAGCCTGCTCCACTATTTAATAAGATCATGGCTGATCTTCGACTTCAACTCCACTTTCCTGTCCAATCCCCATATCTCTTGATTCCCCCAGGACTCCAAAAATCTATCTCTCTCAGCCTTGAATATACTCATCGACATCCCTCAGAGATTAAAGAGATTCACAAGCCTCTGAGTGGAAATTCCTCTTCATCTCAGTCTTAAAAGGCCAACCCCTTATCCTGAGACTATGCCCCCTAGTTTTAGACTCTCCAGCCAGTGGAAATAATCTCTCAGCATTTACCCTGTTAATCCCCTTCAGAATCTTATATGTTTCAATGAGATCACCTCTCATTCTTCTAAATTCCAGAGAGTATTGGCCCAATCTACTCAATCTCTCCTCATAGGGCAACCCTCTCATCCCAGGGATCAATCTAGTGAACCTCTGTTGCATCGCCTCCAAGGCAAGTATATCCTTCCTTCGATAAGGAGACCAAAACTGTGCACAGTACTGCAGGTGTGGTCTCACCAAGGCCCTGAACAATTGTAGCAAAATTTCCTTATTCTTATACTCCAACCCCCTTGCAATAAAGGACAACATGCTATTTGCCTTCCTAATTGCTTGCTGTACCTGCATACTAACACTCTGTGTTTCTTGTACTAGGACACCAACAATTAATAGTTTCTCACCATTTAAAAAATATTCTGTTTTCCGATTCTTCCTACCAAAGTGAATAACTTCACAATTCCCCACATTACACTGCATCTGCCACCTTATTGTCCACTCTCTTAACCTGTCTATACCCTTTGCAGGCTCTTTGTGTCCTCCTCACAGCTTACTTTCCCACCTAGCCATCAACAAACCTCGATACATTACATTCGGTCCCTTCATCTAAGTCATTAATATAGATTGTAAATAGCGGAGGCCCCAGCACTGATCCTTGCAGCACTCCACTAGCTATAGCCTGCCAACCTGAAAATGACCCGTTTATCCCTACTCTGTTTCCTGTCCATTAACCAATTCTCTATCCATGTTAATACATTACTCCTAACCCCATGTGCCCTTATCGTGTGTAACAGCCTTTTATGTGGCACCTTATCAAATGCCTTTTGGAAATCCAAATATACTACATCAAGTGGTTCCCCTTTATCTACCATGCTAGTTACATTCTCAAAAAACTAAAACTGATCAACATAATTTCCATTTCATAAAAGCATGTTGACACTGCCTTATCATATTATGACTTTCTAAGTACCCTGTTACCACTTCCTTAATACCTGTAATGGATTTCAGCATTTTCTGAATAACTGATGTCAGGCTAACTGGCCTGTAGTTCCCTGTTTTCTCTCTGACACCTGAGGTAATGGCCAGAATCTGGAGTGAGGAGGATCCTGCTCCTACAGCAATGCCAGGCCATGTAAAAACATGCAAGAGGGTTCCCTGCATGAAATATTGCATGAGGCAAGCAACCATGATGGTCTTGATCACATCAATCTGCAGAGGCTCACGGGACTGACTGTATTTTAGGGATGTGGGAGCTCAGGTAACTCAAGGGCACATAGCCTTAACAATAGGAAACAAGGACCAGCTTTTAGTCTGTTATTACAAATTCAAACAAGAGACAGGAACTGGAAGTGTTCTGAAGATCATGGCACTGTGGGCCTATCAAAAAGATTTAATTCAGGATAGTTCATAATATATCTCGCAGAACATCGGGGGTAAAATGTACTTATGCTTCATGGGATGAAGAATGCATCTGGTCTGTTCCAACTACTAGTGGATTCTGTTTTGACAGAGACTGGGGGACCATGCCCTGGCACACATTGATACCATCACCATTTTCATTGTATGAACACCTGGGGTATTGTACAAGGGTCACCATTAGGGTGGAGCCAGACAAAGGCTGGACTTGATGAAGGTGGGCACCATTGTGCACGGGACAGTGTCCCACAATGAAGAATGAGGTACAGGCACTCCTCAGGTTGACCAATTACTATCACAGTTTCGTTTCCAATTGTAGCAATATTACTGCACCATAAACTCATCTGACAAGGCAAATCTCAACCAAATGAGCTGGCCCATTCATGTGGAATATGCTTTTGCAAGGTTGCAAGATGCCTTGTGTGTGTGCCCCATGCTAGCTAGTCCACATTATTTGTGACTTTTCTTGGTCACACTGACACATTAGATAGGAGCATTGGTGCATTGCTGGGGAAAGTAAATAACCTTGGGGATGAACACCCAGAGTCACAAGCTACTGCCATTGGAAAGTGGTTTATTTAGAATGTTTAAGCATCATCTGGTGCTGCAGAAGCCACCACTATATTTATAACAGACCGCACTGACTGTGTGTTCTGATCACAATTCTTTAGTATGGTTAAAATAAACTCACAACAAAAATGCACGTGTTGTGATGGAGCATCACCCTGCAGGTATACAATATAATCAGCACTGTCACATTAGAAATGAACACAATTTCGGTCCTCATGAGTATTGAATCTGATAGAGTGGAGTGCCATTACAAAAAAAAATAGTATTTTTGTCTAAGATTTAACTTGTTAAGGTTTGTTTAATTCTGTTATGGTACATAGGAATCAAAAAACAACTTTACTCAGGAATATGTTTCAGCTCATTTCATTACAGTTGTTGCTGCAATTAGTCTGAAGGCAAATGCCTGAGAGCCATTCAATTCAAATACAAACATCCTGTGTAATTTGTTCAAATATGTGTTTGATTAACAACTCTTTTTTAATTTAACAGACAGTTGTTTCAATTTTCTGAATGTATTTATCAGACGATGTTTTTTTTTTCCAAATCAGCGAGTGTGTCTGGAACCTTTGAAGAGGAATAACTCCCACAGATGTCGAGAAAAAGCAAAGAACTGCTATAGAAAAAAAAAATAATGATGCCATAGTTTAGCACTGTAGCTGCAAACCATTTTATACTACTTCACGAGCTGGCACAGGGTCATGTGAAAATCTAATTTGTGTTTTCATTTGTTCTCTTCCTGTTAATGTTAATGTGTGAAGACAGGAAAGATCACATGAGTGCGTGTGATAAAACAAGTAGTTAGATTTAATTGAAGAGAAATCTCGGTTTGTTTCCTGGGCAAGTGAATGCATTCTCTGGGAAAAAGAGACTGAAAATAGTAAACAAAAATATTTGTAGTAAAAAACTCTGACAAAACCCCCAAGACCATGTTAATAAGCCACTGATCATTTTCATGTGATTTTCTTTTACCTCAAAAAAGGTTCTTAAAATCAATCTTGCAGCTTGTTTGCAGATCATTGAAAAAACAAACCTAAAAAAGTGTTATAGCCTGAAAAAAGACACACTTCAACATTTGCACTGAGAAATAAGAACAAAAGGAATAGGAAAATTCTGACGGGATTGGACAGATTAGATGCAAGAAGAATGTTCCCGATGTTGGGGAAGTCCAGAACCAGGGGTCACAGTCTAAGGATAAGGGGTAAGCCATATAGGACCGAGACGAGGAGAAACTTCTTCACTCAGAGTTATGAAGCTGTGGAATTCTCTACCACAGAAAGTTGTTGAGGCCAGTTTGTTAGATATATTCAAAAGGGAGTTAGGTGTGGCCCTTACGGCTAAAGGGATCAAGGGTTTGGAGAGAAAGCAGGAAAGGGATATTGAAATTGCATGATCAGCCATGATCATATTGAATGGTGGTGCAGGCTCGAATGGCCTACTCCTGCACCTATTTTCTAAGTTTCTATGTGCCGGAGTAGGCCATTTGGCCCCTCGAGCCTGCTCCGCCATTCAATACCATCATGGCTGATCTGATCTTAGCCTCAACTCCACTTCCCGACCACTCCCCACAACCCTTCACTCTCTTTTAATACTTTTTCTGTAACAATCATAGTTTTTTCAAATCTCAGCATAAACAATAGGCATTATAATTGCTCTCTCTCTCTCTGAGCTAGGCCATGTCTCAAGTAAAAACTAAGCATTTGATAATAGTTTAAATATGAAGCTTCAACTGAATGAAATTTAAAAATAAGATTAATTCACCAACTTGTTTCAAATCATTTGTATAGAAACAAAGAAGCTCAAAAATCCCATTGCAGCACAATGTGTACGGGAAAGTTCAGCACACTGTGACATCCTGAAATTCCAGCCACAGACTCCTCCCTCCAGCTGACAGAGTGATACCTTCTGGAAAATGTATCAACTGCAGGATGAGAGCTTTTGAGAGCCTGAGTGCTCTATGTAAAAACATTAATGAAGTGCTCAAAGGCAATTTTATAGGTACGGATTTTCTGTGATAATGTACTTTTTATCGTGTTAGAAATTTTATTATGAGCCCTAGATCTTCATGTTTATGGGAGAAAAGAAATGGCGGTTTTGGGGAAAAGAAACAACTTAAGCTATTTAAGTTTTAGATTTTTGTCACTTCACTAAGTTACTGAAAGAGTAACAGACAATGTGACTGACAAAAGGAAGTGTGATGGACAAGAAATTTAAAGTGATGGACAGGCGCTATGTTTTTATAACATTAGTCAACCTCCCATGACATTGCAGATGGGGAGTCAAGACCCAAGTGGAATGGGGTTAGAGATTGGGGGTGGGGATAATTTTTTTTTTTTAAATATTCATTCACGGGATGTGGGCACTGCTGGGAAATCCAACACTTAATGCCCATCCCAAATTGCCCTTGACAACTGAGTGGCTTGCTTGGCCATTTCAGATGTCAGTTAAGAGTTAATCACATTGCTGTGGGTCTGGAGTTACGTATAGGCCAGACCGGGTAAGGACGGCAGATTTCCTTCCCTAAAGGTCATTAGTGAACCAGTTGGGTTTTTATGACAGTTTCACGGTCACCATTACCGATACTAGCTTTTTATTCCAGATTTATTTAATTAACTGAATTTAAATTCCCCAGCTGCCGAGGAGGCATTTGAATTCCTGTCTTCGGATCACTAGCCCAGGAGCAAAACCAGTATCCTACCATTCCCATTGGACCTGGGCATACAGGCATAATTCAATCTCCATTTAAAGATACTTTATACCTTATTTTTTGTATAATATTTTGATCTTACATTATTATTTATCGTTAAATACGACGATTTGGAGCATAGTGGTTTCTCTGAGGAACTGCGAGATGTAAAACTGTGGTGTTACAGAACCACCACTGGCAGGAAGGTGTAATTACACTCCCAACTTTGTGTTGACATTTGCCATTATAAATATGGACATAACAATTTATAATGGAAAGTTGACATGATAAGGTGACAAAATATAACAATAGGAAGTAAGGTTTTGTAAACAGGAAGTGCATGCAAATTTGTAATATATATTATAGATATTTAATGCAGGTATAGTAAATCTGGCTTAAAGTCAGGTTGTTAAGCTCTCAAAGGCTGCCTGTTTGGTTTTGCAAACTCTTTTATTGCCTTTGGAAACTGTTGGAATGGGCAAACTTGTTTAAAAAAAAAGGGCCGAGGAAACACAATTGAAAAGCAAAAGCTTCAGACAAGGATATTATTTTGTTTCTCTGTTGAAAAGATTTTGGAAAAAAAAAATCACGTTATCATCGAAGGATGTTAAACACACTGGAAGTTGCTGACACAAATGGCAACACAATGTCACAGCACTGAAACGGACTGCACTCAAGATAAATGGTTTCCATCGTGACTTTTCCAGGTGTGGTCTTTGGCTTAGGAAGCTGCTGACAGATAAGCCTGACCCTGGCAATGTGCAAACGGCAGGGAACCATAGTCAGCCCGAGGTGTGGCTGCAGGACTCGTGGCAGTCTATGCTTTGAGGAAGGTGGAGGTCACCATCATTTAGCACTGACGATCACAGGAAGCACATTTTGGCAAAAGAAAGAGGCACAAAGCATTAAGACAAAAATATAGCATGGCTTTTGAGACTGAGGAAGAATAGCTAGATATATCTTCTAATTCACACTTCAATTGCAAATATTTATTCTTTTGTTTCCTGTAATTGTTTTTTTTTTGCTTAGTGATAATAAGCCCGTGTTTTTATTACACAATCCATGTTAGTACCCCTCCAGTGAATGTTGTAACTTGTAGCGCTGAGACACACTCTGACAAGATTTTAAAAAATGGATTCTGCTTTAAATGTACACAGCCAGTCTATATTATACAAAACAACAGAGAGCACAGGCTCGGCTTCTGCTAAAAGCTGATCACACAAAGTTCTCTGGGCACTATATCAGTTCTCTGTTCACTTACCACATCATTATATAATACACATCTACACTCGCGTCAAAAATAAAGAAAGATGTTTGATAACATTTCTTTATGTAGAAGTAATAAATCATTACTTATCGTGGATTACATTGATTTCTGTTTTCAGCATCTGTTGTTTCAGCTAGTTTGATGACAGTTTCTGTTTATAATCAGGGCCCCACTGTGACTCTTTGCATTGACTGCTTTAGTTATATTTCAATGGACAACAAAATAAAATGTCTAGTAAATGGAGGCTACAGCAGTGGTGATGTAATATGGAATTTATCGCACAAGGCAGATGATCGCAATGCCTCACGACCACAAGTTAACTGTGAGAATCCCCACTTGTAAGGGATTTTTTGCATTGCTTACCATTCAATCATCTGTTACAAGTTATAAAAGGTTTTTTTTTTTAAATTAAAAGGCTTGCATTTGGTGCATCATGCATTTAATCTGTTACGGCACATAAAATCTGTCTGCAACAGAAACAAAATTACACGCCACACTTTTCTCATTGGCTCAAATAAGCAACTTAAGCACACAGATTTGCTGAACTGTAGGTCAGCAAAGACTTCCAACAGAAACCCACAAAACAGGAACTGCTTGAAAGACTGTAATTTTCACCAATTACAGTGCTGCATCTATTTTATGTCAAAGTAGTTCCAACCACTATATTCATGGCCCAGTATATTTATATACATCCATATGAATAGCATTTACAAGATAAGCATAGAAACTGTTATAATTCTTCAAAAAAACACAAACTTGCCCACAAAACCAATTATTATATGTTAGAGGTGCCTCCAAAAAGTTTCTCCCACAAAGGCCTATCCCTGTATCTGAAGCCTGGAGCTCGATTTCTGCTACATTCCTTGGCTTCTTGAGCGAAGAGACTCAAGCAACTAGCAGTCTCCCAAAAATGCATCAATGTCACTAGGTTCATGTCATTTGCAGAACAACCCGCCCCCCCCCCCCCCACACACACAATGCACCAGCGCCCATATATGTAACTCTGATAGACTACAACACCCAAAATGCATTTATGGCTGTCTCTTTTTCCTCAGTCTAATAAGAACTCTTTAACAGCGAGGCAGAGTTTAAAACAGGAAATCAAAGCAGGTCTTGATATCAATCATGCAAGAACAAAAATAGACCTGTGGTTGAAAATCAGGTCAGGGACGAAATATTCGCTCTCTTACCTGCAATGATGGATTGCTATGTCCTATCAATATTAAATAGGTCGGCCTCTACATCTCTTGAGGTCCAATGGTTTTCATTTTAAAATACATTACTCAACTGCCTTATAATCCCCTCCTCCTCTTACACTACTGCGCTGCACTGACTGGCTCTGAATGGGGCTGCATTCCAGACCTCAGATTATCCATCAACTAGTTTAATACGGAAATGTTATAACATCATTGTATTTCAGTTCAGACTCTGTGTCTTTTACAGTGCTTCAGCACCTCTCAGTCTTTATGTGATGAGTCACTCGGCACCTTCCAGAGGATGCTATCCACCATCTTGTAAACCAGACCATGTACAGTAGACACCTCAAGTTGCTGGAGAAATATCACCAATGATGTCTCCACAAGATCTTGCAAATCCCCTGGGAAGACAGGCGCACCAACATCAGCGTCCTCAGTCAGGCCAACATCCCCAGGATTGAAGCACTGACCACACTTGATCAACTCCGCTGGGCAGGCCACATAGTTCGCATGCCAGACACGAGACTCCCAAAGCAAGTGAGCTCCTTCACGGCAAACGAGCCAAAGGTGGGCAGCGGAAACGCTGCAAGGACACCCTCAAAGCCTCCCTGATAAAGTGCGACATCCCCACTGACACCTGGGAGTCCCTGGCCAAAGACCGCCCTAAGTGGAGGAAATGCATCCGAGAGGGCGCTGAGCACCTCGAGTCTCAGTGCCGAGAGCGTGCAGAAATCAAGCGCAGGCAGCGGAAAGAGCGTGCAGCAAACCAGTCCCACCCACCCCTTCCCTCAACCACTGTCTGTCCCATCTGTGACAGAGTCTGTGGCTCTCATATTGGACTGTTCAGCCACCAAAGAACTCACTTCAGGAGTGGAAGCAAGTCTTCCTTGATTTCGAGGGACTGCCTATGATGATGATGAAACCAGACTGCAGAGATTAAAGTTACAAACGCAAAGCAGACATCTCCACAATTACTAGACATGTTGGTAACTTGTCACGGAGCAAATTTATATTTCTAGCTCCATGAATCATTAGCACAAGCAGTATTAGAAGAATATAAATCTATTTGCCCTAGATGGCATCCTTTCTTCTGAGCACTGGTAATAGCAGCAAACTACCCAACCTCACTTTCTTCTGAACCTGCCAATTTTCAAATCTATTTATAGCCTTGTAATAGTTAAAGTGCCAATGAATTCCAAGTTTAAACTAGTCCAGTCTTGAATTATAGAAATATTCTGCTTTTCAGATGTTTGATCAAAGTACTTTTGAGGACTGAGTGGAGTAAGAAAGCACCTCCATGCCCTGCTACTGATTAAAATACACAAATTAAACTTGTATTAATAAAAAAAATTCAACCATCTGTATCCCACATTGTGGTTAAAATAAATCTAATTTATGTCATATGAAAGTATGTGCATGGCAATTTGGCACCATAAAATTCATAGCAATGGTTAAATTACTTATAGTGCCTTTTTTCTTCTTAGTGATATTTAAGATTCATCATTTCATTTTGTAGTTTTGTTATGAATTACACATCGACATCAACTCAGTTGGCTGAAGGGACTATAAAATTAATCAAAGTTTTTTTTCAAATTCATGTTAACCTGATTGAGCTGAACACTGGTAACCTGAGGATACAGAGGGATTTGACTGTCTCAATCAATTGTACTTTTGACAGTGACACGCTGGATAACACGAGCTGCCGCCCTGTGGTATGAAAAGTAAGTGGCATGCACCAATCTTCGCGGGCACCGACTGAAACAATAATTTATTATGTGGTATGGAGGTTGCAGAAATTCATGATGAATATACTTTCTAAAAAAGAAATAGACTTTTTGCACAATGCATGGAAGCTCAGTACGATGGGAAAATGATGAGATTATATCTGTTGTCACCGACAGAAGGTCTGAGAGAGGGAGAGCTGCACAGAAGATACAAAATCGTTGAGTATCGCTACGAGTTCAAACCAAGATCCTAATATAATGGGAATCTGGTTATCTCCACCTTCTGCAAAGTACCACCTAGAGTTTTTAAAGGGTATACTGCACGTTGACAGCTGCAGCACTGTCATTGAGAAAGGAAGTACTCAAAGCTAAATTTTAGTGGAATGTGCAACAAAAACGAAAAGTTAGAATTCAAGCTAACTGAAGGGGGAAAAGTAATATAAATTAAATCGTGCTCTCAATTTTTCATTTAAGACTGTGGATTTTACTTAAAGTTGCAAATTTACTTACAAAAAAGCCACTGGCAGCTTGGTGGATAGATTTTCCTTTCTGGTGGTTCCCACCAGATGCAGTGCACTGGGGGTGCCATGCTCCTGATGGGAAACAGCTGCCCAGATTTTTCCTCCCTGTGCCAGTTTCATGGCCTGGTTAATCTTAACCCGGTGTCATTTAGTATGTGCTCTGTCTGAGGCAAATAGCCAACTTCCATCAGCACTACCTGTGACACCTCCACCGTGTCTTTCCTCAGTCTCTATTTTAGTTCAATTGTCAGCAAGTTCACCTCTGCAAGTCCTTCTTCGTAACTTAAATCCCCAAGTGCCACGATCACCCTTTTTGCTCTTCTCTGAATCCCGCCCAATGGGTTTTTTTTTGAAGGTAGGTTGCCCAAAATCATTTCACGAGTGACCTCACTAGCGATTTGCACAAGGTTAGAACAATTTGTTTTGAATTAGTCAAATGCTCTCAAGATGTAGCCTAGTACTTGATTAGCTTTGTTGATACCATTGACTGGAAGCTCACGGTGAATGATCAATAATCACACCCAGATCCTTTCTCTTCTCATCCTTAACTAAAAAGATACCTTTTCATCATGTACACATGTTTGCTGTTTCCTGTTCTTATATGGTTATTCTAACCATACCATGTAGTGATTTAAAAAAAAACATTGTAGTGCAGCTTGGTGTTATCCAGGAGACATTTTGTTCTAATTCCGCAGGATTTGCCAACAACAGGAATATATACAGATGGGGCTGGTGCAAACATTCCACCTCTGCACTTCTGTAGCGCCCAATATTGAATGCGCTCTTCATTTTGTTGTTTCAACAATTATTTAGTTAATTTTTCAGTTTCTAATTAGTGCGTAATAATCAGCTGTCTTCCTGCTCCGATTGTCTGCCCTTTGCCCTTATTTATGGAAATGTCTAAATGAGTTCATTATAAAGAAAGCTGTAACAGACGGTTACTTGTCTAAACCTGACACTAAACGTCACTATTCTGTAGAAGTCGACCAGAACCCATGTGTGCAGGTCCGAGCTGAAAGAGAACAATTTTAAAGAAAAGGGCGTGTATGTGGGCTACTGGAGAGAAAAAAGTCTGGCAATTCAAGCGAAAATAAATCAGAGCAAAACACCATTTCATTAGAAACTTTTCTTTTTGTTATACTTTCTTCAATATTTGCCTGACAATTAAGATTACATTAATAGAATGAGTCTTTGGAGCTTTAATCATTTTTGCAGTTTTAAAAATGTGTTTCCTTTGTAAGTTTGTTTTTAAGTTTGCATGCTGAAAACTAAAATCAGAGATCCTGAAGATGTGAAACTGCAAAAAGTCATTGTAATATTTCTTATGTTTGGTAAAAAAAAGTACTGACCAATAAGCATAAGAGAAATTATTCTTAATTTCTTTTGAGATTAATAGTCTGAGGAAAAACATGTATTGAATCACATTCTTATAATTTTCATTTTTGTGCTTTAATTCCTGATAATTGAAAGTACTTTTTGCACTAAAGAAAACTTGAATTGTACAATAATTTGAACTAAGCAAAGTAAATAGCACAGAAAAGTGAGAATTTAGTGCTAAAAAAAATTAAATTCGCCAATAATTTTTATTTAAAAAATGAATGATCAGATAAGTGACTGAATCACGAGTAGAGAATACTTATTTCAAACTAATATTTGCTTAAAACCATCTAGTATTGTAGCGCACACAGAGCCCATATTAAACTATTTTCACTTTGAAAGATGATGGACTACTCAATTCTAAAATTTCTAAGCATGTAAAATGTAAGGTTTTACAGGATCATATACTGCAGTCATCATTTGCACTTTCTAAATATTAATCTCTAGCCCTTTGGTACAATGGTCATCTTTACATCGAACTCATTCGGTTCAGTCTTTCCCGTGACGTCATCCACAGTCACTAACGTCAAATCTACTTTCACAAAACCTTCGATTTCTCACGAGCCATGTTCATTTACTATTTATGGTTAAGCAGAATCAGATAATATTTGGAGAAAAGCTTCCCCAAAAAAGCAAAAGAGATGTGCTTTTAGGGAATATAAGGAGAGGAAGTCAACTCGCAGTTGCCCATTTTCTTGCGTAAATGTGCCCAAACTTCCCCCAGAAGTTCACTAGATGTCAAATTTGGTTCGGGTGACTTCGAATCGTCCAGGGTGCCCACCTGAAACAGGTGTTTGGTTCCTTAAATATGCAAATTGTGTCTTATGCTGATGGTGGGACACAATGTGAAATTCAGGCACAAGTGGACAGAGTTTGCACTATGCATGTTCTGCATGAACGCAGCATTGAGCAGTTTGTATTTTTGCCAGCCGAGGAGAAGCAGGGATGCCCCACCTGAACCCACAAAATAACTCCGGTTCACTGCAGCCCATTCAAGGCCAACCCCGGTATCACCTCTCCTTCTGCCAGCCGGTTGAGCAAAGGGATTGGATAAGATCCCGCCCAGACCAACCAGCGAGCTGCCCATCTACCATCTGCTGCTCGCCAGTGGCACTTAGCGGAGGCCTGAAGCCGCATTTGGCATGGGTCTCAGGCCGGCGCGGATCAGTCATTGTGCCAATTTTGCACCAGTTTTGGGCTGCAAGCCGAATTTCTGGCCCATGGTCTTGGTGTAATCCGAGTATGGTTTGAGTTACGATGTAGTGGAAGAAAATGGATGATGATACCACCTCAACAACACTCAGAGCAGAGCAAGCCAGACTTGCATCTTTAATAAAAATAGGAAATGCTGGATATACACAACAGATCGGTCAGGATATGAAAGAAAAAGATAGGTTCAGGTTTGCAGTGGGACACTTCATCAGAGCTGGCACATTCTTAAAATCATAGAAATTTACGTCGCAGGAGGAGGCTATTTGGCCCATTGTGTCTCTGCTGGCCGGAAAAGAGCTATCCAGCCTAATCGCACTTTCTAGCTCTTGGTCCGTAGCCTTGCAGGTTACGGCACTTCCAAGTGTGTATCCAAGTAGTTTTTAAATGTGACGACGGTTTCTGCCTCTACCATCCTCAGGCAGTGAGTTTCAAACCCCACCACCCTCTGGGTGAAAAAAGTTCTCCTCAACTCCCCTCTATCATCATCATAGGCAGTCCCTCGGAATCGAGGAAGACTTGCTTCCATTCTAAAAATGAGTCCTTAGGTGGCTGAACAGTCCAATATGAGAGCCACAGTCCCTGTCACAGGTGGGACAGACAGTCGTTGAGGGAAGGGGTGGGTGGGACTGGTTTGCCGCATGCTCCTTCTGCTGCCTGCGCTTGATTTCTGCATACTCTCGCCGACGAGACTCGAGGTGCTCAGCGCCCTCCCGGATGCACTTCCTCCACTTAGGGTGGTCTTTGGCCAAGAACCCCCAGGTGTCAGTGGGGATGTTGCACTTTATCAGGGAGGTTTTGAGGGTGTCCTTGTAATGTTTCCTCTGCCCACCTTTGGCTCATTTTCCATGAAGGAGCTCTGAGTAGAGTGCTTGCTTTGGGAGTCTCCTGTCTGGCATGTGAACTATGTGGCCTGCCCAGCGGAGCTGATCAAGTGTGGTCAGTGCTTCAATGCTGGGGATATTGGCCTGGTCGAGGATGTTAACGTTGGTGCGTCTGTCCTCCCAGGGGGAAACCTTGTTGGTGGTATTTCTCCACCAACTTGAGGTGTCTACTGTACATGGTCCATGTCTCTGAGCCATACAGGAGGGCGGGTATTACTACAGCCATGAGCTTAGTAACAGATTTGAGGGCCTGGTCTTCGAACACTCTTTTCCTCAAGCGGCTGAAGGCTGCACTGGTGCACTGTCTACCAATTTCTTTAAATCTATGACCCCTGGTTATTGACCTCTCTGCTAAGGGAAATTGGTCCTTCCTATCCAATCTTATCTAGGCCACTCATAATTTTATACACCTCAATAAGGTCTCCCCTCAGCCTCCTCTGTTCCAAAGAAAACAACCCCAGCCTATCCAACTTTCCACATAGCTAAAATTCTCCAGTCCTGCCAACATCCTGGTAAATCTCCTCTGTACCCTTCAGGTTGGACATGACCTTTTATACTATTTACACTAAGAGACAGCTCATTGAATGAACACTCTGTAAATAGATCATTGGCATCAGACAGCTACTGCAAGACAGAAAGGCAAAAAAGCAAACCTGTATAATTAAAACAAATCTGTACCTGTATGGCATACACCTAATGCTGGTAATCACAGGTTTATCAATAACTTTTTGATGTTTGTCCTCCAGTAAAAGCCTAACTTTCTCACTTGAGCCTCATCCATCAAGGGACATTTTTTGTAAACATCTAAACTAACGATACGAACAATGTAAGAATGAGGCAGTATTGGAATGACTACAAACAAACTACAAAGAGGAAAAATGTGTTTTTAAAAATGTGCTTCTTTGATGATATTGCTGGGCTCATATTCATAAATCCCTTGCCTCATTTAAGAAAATACATAACATGATTATGAAAAAGGCTACAAGGTTTTTGCCAGAGCCTCTGGTTAACATCATGTGGTCCCCATTTCCCACCTTTTGATCCTGACATGAGAAGTTCAAAAGTGCTTGTTTGACTTGCTGGCATATCGCCTGAGTTTTTACAGGTCTGGGTTCATACCTGACATATGTTGGGTGATGATTTTTGATTTTTTTTTAATACCAAATCTTGAGTATAATGAAATATTTCTATTCTCATTCATACTTTCTGATGAAGGGCTAAATGTCGAAATCCTGTCTAAATTATTTCTCTTCGCACACGTCCCCTTGCATGGCCTCTGTTTCTGTTGGTAAGGTACGACCACCCACCAACATTAGCGTCCTCATTCAGGCCAACATCCCCAGCATTGAAGCACTGACCACTCTCGATCAGCTTCACTGGGCAGGCCACATAGTCCGCATGCCAGACACGAGACTCTCAAAGCAAGTGCTCTACTCGGAGCTCCTTCACGGCAAACGAGCCCCAGGTGGCCAGCGGAAACGTTACAAGGACACCCTCAAAGCCTCCCTGATAAAGTGCGACATCCCCACTGGGAGTCCCTGGCCAAAGACTGTCCTAAGTGGAGGAAGTGCATCCAGGAGGGCGCTGACACCTCAAATCTCAGAAATCAAGCGCAGACAGCGGAAGGAGCGTGCGGCAAACCAATCCCACCCACCCTTCTCTCAACGACTATCTGTCCCAGCTGTGACAGAGTCTGTGACTCTCCTATTGGACTGTTCAGCCACCAAAGAACTCACTTCAGGAGTGGAAGCAAGTCTTCTTCGATTCCGAGGGACTGCCTATGATGACAACCGTAATGATTTGGAGCAGCCTCATTGCCCCAATGATATAGAGTATTGGGCGTCTCAATGCTGAAGGCTCACAGTTGTGACCCACTCGCAGGGACAGACAACTGCCCACCAGCTTATTAGATGGCGGAGGCACCGTAAACTAGTGGAGCTCTTTCCAGCCCAGATAGAAGTGCACGTCCCAGGGTTACACAGAGAAAGACAAAACTCTGACTGCGGCAGATAGCCGTCCAGGCCCTGAGGGGAAGGCGTTCAAGGTAACCCCAGACTTCGCAAGCTGATTCTGCAGCCTCAATTGCAATGAGCTTTCAGCTCGATCACCTGATGGATACAGTGTCTGAAAACAGTAGCTCTGAAATTAACTCACTAACTTTTTCTATTTTACCTTCGACCGGAGCATGTGTATTAAATATACCCCAGTTACAGAACATTGTACGAATCACAGTGAACGTGAATTTATCAAACACACCTGTGCTGGTAACTATGCAATAATTTTTTCGATGTTATGACAATTTCTGTAACAAAAAGAGTCTAAAATAGCAACGTGTGATATTAGTAATTGACATGTTGATACATTCATATGAAATTCATTTGTCAGCTATTTTAACACAGGAGTTAACCCATTCATTTTAAATTAGTTAGTGTCTCGGCCAAAATAGCAGAGAAAGAATTTCAACTTAATGCATTAGTTAATATCCCAACGCAAAATTTCTGGACTGTGAATTTTACGACCTCACTAGTCTTCCTCCCAACAAAACAATATGAAAAAAATAATTTAAATCCAGTATAGGATGAGTATTATAAACCAAATACTTCATGGAGGTCTGTGTGATATGATTTTAATTTGCATTTATGGAGCTGGCCATTACTCACTTGTGATGCATATCGTGGCTCTGTTCATTGAAATTACCTCCTCTGCCCAGACCTCCATGAAGCCTTCTCGGTTTATTGTTCTTTCACGAGTGTGAGAGCCCCTCAACTCACTAAATCCTGAAACAAGTGAACTAGTGGGTGATATTGGCAATTGAGTGAATTCTGTGTCCTCCTGCTACCCTGGCAGGTTAACCATTTGCTGCACATCTGCCCCGGGAACGTGTCTGACTGCTCCATCTGGTGCAAAGAATTTGACCTAAAGGTGTTGACGAGTGCTTGCCATAGGACATCGATCTCTTGAGTTATGATGCGGAGAGAAGGCCAGATTTAATCTCAAATGATTCCCAGTACATCTTAATTCACAAGCCAGCTGATTTTTACAGAATTAAAGCTCTCTCTGATGTTGTTGACAACCAAAAAGAGTTCTCTCTGATGTTGCATATTGCACTTGGAGAAGGTTTAGTCTCCGATGGGATTTTGACGAGACTCGAACGCAAGCGGGTTGCCCCTGTGATTTTTTAAAAAATGAAACAAGAGAAATCCGAGTAATTGCAGAGTTAACTGGTGTGCTGAGGGGAGCTCCCCAGCATCTATATAAAGCCTCGAGGGAGTTATTGCAATTGAGAAGTGCGTGCATTGTGACAGGATGTAGGACTTGTTGCTGAGTGCCACTTGAGGTCTCATTTATTCCACTCCATCACGGGGCTGACAGCTGAAATACTAGATCAGCCGCAGCTACACGACTGGGATCAGCCGCAAAGAGAGAGAAAAAACAGCAACAATTGCAAAGCACGACAGCTCATACTTTTTTATAAAAAGGTGCTTGCGCAAAGAAACCACGTCGAGTCACTGACAGATGTTGGCGCATTGAAACGGGATCATTAAATATTGTTCATGCAATAGCTGCCCATTAACAATCGCTGTACAATGTGCAGATTCCATTCCAAGTGAAGCAGAAAGCCAGCACACAGGGCTCTGTTTGCTTAAGCAGCTTGCAAGTAGGTGCACAGCTGCCATTCAAACAAAACCTGGTGAGTTGTGCTTTCCTATCGCTGTCCCTTCACCCAGCTGAGAGGGCAGCACATAGGCTGCACCCCCCCACCCCCCCATACTTTCTGATGCAATTCTCTTTAATGTGTTTCTGACAGGAAAATTGCCTGCTTTGATCTTTTCATCTCCAGGCAGTGCATTCTAAATTAACCCACTCCATACCTGAATTACAGTGGGAATGAATGAGGGGTTTCAAAATGGTAGATCGTGATTATTAAAATTAATCAAAATTACATTTGGGAGAAATCACTGGTTAGCTGAAGCAAGTTGGTCATCGGAATCAGAACCAAATCACCAATCCATTCCAATACTGGCATTGTATTTTTCTATTTTAGGAAATTGCAAACTTTATTTTAAGGGAATCAAACTAATGAAGCAGACCAATAACATACTAACATGGATTCTGCAATAATTTGGTGTTTAAAAGTGATTCTGGTGGGGTGACATTCACTTTTTAATTGAAACATTTATCCCAGTAAGAGGTTTTCTTGGGAGGATTGAGAGAGGAAGAGAGAAATCAGATTCACAGTATGTGACAGAGAGGGGAGAGAGAGATCAGATTCACAGTATCTGTGACAGAGAGGGGAGAGAGAGAGAGATCAGATTCACAGTATCTGTGACAGAGAGGGGAGAGAGAGAGATCAGATTCACAGTATCTGTGACAGAGAGGGGAGAGAGAGAGATCAGATTCAAAGTATCTGTGACAGAGAGGGGAGAGAGAGAGATCAGATTCACAGTATCTGTGACAGAGAGTGGAGAGAGAGAGAGAGATCAGATTCACAGTATCTGTGACAGAGAGGGGAGAGCTCACATTCACATGAGTCCCATTCCAGAGACTTGAACACAAAAATCGAGACTGACATTCCCAGTGCAGTGCTGAGGGAGTGCTGCATTGTCAGAGGTGTCGTCTTTCAGATGAGACGTTAAACCGAGGCCCCGTCTGCTCTCTCAGGCGGACGTAAAAGATCCTATGACGCTATTTTGAAGAAGAGCAGGGGAGTTATCCCCGGTGTCCTGGCCAATATTTGTGCCTCTATCAACTTAACAAAACCTGATTATCTGGTCATTATCACATTGCTGTTTGTGGGAGCTTGCTGTACGCAAATTGGCTGCCGCGTTTCCTACATTACAACAGTGACTACACTCCAAAAGTACTTCATTGGCTGTAAAATGCTTTGCGAGGTCTGTTGGTTGTGAAAGGTGCTATATAACTCCAAGTCTTTCTTTCTCTCTCTTTATGGTGATACTACTCCATACTTCAGAGCTATTCACTTTTACACCTTACACCACATTGAAAAGATTGAGGTGACTTCTGCTCAGTGACCTGAGCAGACAGCTTGGTAATCCCTTAACTATTTAAAAAAAAACACACCTTTTCTTAAAGTACTTTAATATAGCATTCCGATATTTGCTTTGGAATTTGCATCAGAGCCATAGAAAAATAGAAAGCCCACCCGGGTCCACCTTATTTACTTTCCACATTCAAAAATGTATCTTTAACACACCAGGAAATTCATTCTTTATGTGTCAGGTTCACTCATTTACAATAGAACCCTGCTGCGTAACCAATGCATACATTTAGGAGTCCCATATATGTGCTAATAAGCTGCTGTTAGACATGGAGTAAATGGTAATGTCGCAGAGCAAGTGACTCTCGATGTACATGTTCTATGCATCACAGAATGTAAGGTGGGATCTAATTCATTCATATTTGAAAAAGGTTTTCAGCAGCTTGGATACTGTTATATATGCAGACTATAGATATACTCCCTGTGTAGTCACTGTATAGTTGCATAAGATGGAGACTTGTTACCTGATGTATTATCAATAAGGTTAACACTGTGTATATACTATGCTGGCACCACTAGAGGGTGCAACTGGTGGAGACCAGGTTTTCCTGCCCCTGTGGCAGAGGCACTGCGGTGGGAGACCTGAGGGTCACCTGCATAGGTGTGCAGGGCCCAGTATAAAAGGCTGCTCACCATGCTTGTGCCTCACTCTGGAATTACGAATAAAGGACCAAGGTCACTACAGTTTGAGTACAACACATTGCCTTGTGGAGTCATTCATAAGTACATTACAGACATAACAGATACCAAGTGCAAAATGGCCGGCCCTACCTGATGGAGACCAGATAAACCTTTTGCCAAGGGGCCAGTACCAGTTGAGGAAAGTGCAGGACGCTGACACTAATGGTGACTCAGGTCCAACTGCACATAGAATAGTGGTTCTGCCACTGGGCTAGCATTAGGCATGGTAGTAATCGTGGACTAATGACCTGGAGACACGAGTTCAAATCTTACTACTGCAGCTGGGCAATTAAAAAATAATAATCTGTAACATAAAGCTAGTATCAGTAATCAGAGGCGGTCCATCAAATGAGGATGACTTGCTTCCACGAGAGTTCACAGATATTTCAATGAAGGACCCGATGTTCCAGTCCTGAACTCCAGTTGACGGGGTGTAAGATGCCTGTGCATGGATTTTTTTTAAACGTGTGGTGACCGTTGCACACCAGCCACCACACGGGCTTGACAGAGCTAGGTCTTGGTCCAGTGGCAAGGGTTGACCAGGACGACTGGAGACCTGCTCTGCTACACGGACCCAGTGCGTGCACATATCGCAGTGTGGGCTGGCCCGTTCTGCCCCCGGGCCCTCGGCTCATCTAGGCCCCGTACCCTCATTCACCGCACCTCCACCACGATGTTCCAGGGCCCGGCGCTCCAGCTCTATTTATAGCCCCGACCTGCGGTGGTGCTCTCACACAGGTCGGGATGGCCCACCATTGGAAATCATCTTCAGCTGCTTCGTCATTGACCTTCCCTCCATCATAAGGTCAGAAGTGGGGATGTTTGATGATGATTGCAGTGTTCAGTCCCATTTGCAAACCTCTCAGAAAATGAAGTAGTCCATGCCTGCATGCAGCAAGACCGGGACGACATAGTGACCATGTAACTACCAGTTTGTCGTAAAAACCCATCTGATTCGCTAAGGTCCTTTAGGGAAGGAAATCTGCCGTCCTTACCTGGTGTGGCCTATATGTGACTCCAGACCCACTGTAATGTGGTTGTCTCTTAACTGCCCTCTGAAATGGCCCAGCGAGCTACTCAGTTGTACCAAATCGCTTCAAACATAGACTGCAGTGGTTCATGCAGGCGGCTCACCTGCACCTTCTCAAGGGTAACTAGGGATGGCCAATAAATGCCCGCCTTGCCAGTGACGCCCACATCCCGTGAACGAATACAATGGAAAACAAAAAGTCCTAATTCAGCTCGGTCACACTGCCCTTCAGTAAAAGCCCAGCGATATCATCAGCACTCAGTTGTTTAAGAGAAAGACAGTAATTACCCAAAACGTAAATGACAAAACCATTTTTTTTTAAAAAAAGGTGACACTAACTCTTTAAAAGTTCTGATGAAATCTGCCAGTGACCTTTTGCGTGTTTCTGTTTTAAAAATTGTTGCTTCGCCCTTTCGCTTCTTTATGCCAAGTTTGTGGGTGGCAACAGAGTGCAGCCTGCTTTCTTTAATGATGGGGCGATTAGTAATGAATGGCATAGCTAATGCACGCTTCCTCGATTACTAACAAAAAGGTTGCAGAATAAATAGATTATTCAACATGTGCTGCCCTCTCTCATAAATGCCTAACCTCATATCCACGCACTCTGTCGGTGCTGGATATTAATCCCCAGTCATGTGGCAGTGAAGAATATCAGGGCTGCTATTAAATAACCTGTAATTACAGGGAAAACCTTTTATATGTAAATAGCTGGAGGCTGAAAAATACATGCATGGGTCTGGATCTACAGCAAAGTAAATGATACAATGTGACACCATTCAAAGCCTACACAGAACACACATTCTTTCTGTAGATCTGAAAATTATTGCAGACTGTCCATTTCATACCTTTAATTTTATATCTCTGGCATGGAGTGTGAATTGCTGTGATTATATTCAAAGCTGTACTCCTGACCTGATTTTCTCAGAGACTCTGGGACCATTTGACCTGTATGTAAATAGACATGAAGAGGGACTCCATAATGATCATCATTTTTTAATTTTTATTTTGCATATAACCAGAACCTCTACTGAGGTTTGTATTAAAGGGGAATGGTCTGGTAAAGTAGCTGGAAAGATACAGAGCAGAGGTTATAAAGATTTGCATCAATTTGGGCTTCGGCAAATCATCATCATAGTCAGACTTGCTTCCACTCCTGAAGTGAGTTCTTAGGTGGCTGAACAGTCCAATACGAGAGCCACAGACTCTGTCACAGGTGGGATAGATGGTCGTTGAGGGAAGGGGTGGGTGGGACTGGTTTGCGGCACGCGCTTTCCGCTGTCTGCGTTTGATTTCTGCACGCTCTCGGCGACGAGACTCGAGGTGCTCAGTGCCCTCCTGGATGCACTTCCTCCATTTGGGGCGGTCTTGGGCCAGGGACTTCCAGGTGGCAGTGGGGATGTTGCATTTTATCAAGGAGGCTTTGAGGGTATCCTTGTAACATTTCCTCTGCCTACCTTGGGCTCGCTTGCCGTGCAGGAGTTCTGAGTAGAGTGCTTGTTTTGGAAGTCTTGTGTCAAACATGCGGACTATGTGGCCTGCCCAGCAGAGCTGGTCGAGTGTGGTCAGTGCTTCAATGCTGGGGATGTTGGCCTGAATGAGGATGCTGATGTGGGACGCCTGTCTTCCCAGGGGATTTGTAGGATCTTGCGGAGACATAGTTGGTGATATTTCTCCAGCAAATTGAGGTGTCTACTGTACATGGTCCATGTCTCTGAGCCATACAGGAGGGCGGGTATTATTACGGCCCTGTAGACCATGAGCTTGGTGGCAGTTTTGAGGGCCTGGTCTTCAAACACTCTTTTCCTCAGGCGGCTGAAGGCTGCACTGGCACACTGAAGGCAGTGTTGGATCTCGTCGTCGTTGCCTGCTCTTGTTGATAGGAGGCTCCCGAGATAAGGGAAATGGTTCACGGTGTCCAGGGCCACGCCGTGGACCGCACAACACTTCGGCAAATATAATGGCTGTGAGCAACATAGAGTGACCGGCAATCAGTGCCGAACAGGTATAAGGCCCAGTAGCCAACATACATTGTGGTCAGGTGCTAGTGACCAAAACATATAGAGGTCATTCACCTACATAACTATCATGGCAATCTGTGAGTGGCCAACATATATACAGGGCAACGTATATCGTGGCCAGTGATCAGTGGCCAACAAGTAGACAACTTGGCAGACACTGAACAGAAATATCTGTGTAGTTGATTCCTGGCTGCTTTAGGATCTTAGCCTCCCCAAAAATTGCCCAGTGTAGTAAAAGTTCTCTTTCAAAATAGAATGAATGAAAAGTTTGTGGTTTATGCTCAATAGCTTTTGTTGGTATACAATTTGCATATGAATAATTTTTCTAAAATGATTTAAAAAGTAGTCTTTTATCAGTAATTAACTAACATGAGTTACTTTGAAATGACTAATAACAGTGAATGTTTGACTATTTGAACTAGAGCACAAAGCGATTCATCAACATAGAGAGCAGAGATCATATTTCAAAAATAAAATTAAAACGCAGCATAACTTTGCATCCGAATAAATATTCTTGAATCATTCCTTAAAAAACAGAAATTATTTTTAACATGTTCTTCCCTATATAGTGTCACAGAGCTTTGAGTGCTGTTACTCAGTCCAAATACCCCATATCATCACTTCAGATGGGGCGGGGTGGCAAGAGTTTATTAAAGTGCTAAATGTTGAGAAGTTTCATATAAGTTACAGTCAATTATTAATTAATCTTTATTAATAGAGGAATAGAGTGCAAAAGCAAGGCAGTTATGCTAAACGTTTATAAAGCACTGGTTAGGCCTCCGATCGAGTGCAGTGTTGAATTCTGGCCGCCACACGTTTGGAAGGATATGAAGGCCTTGGAGAGGGTGCAGAAGAGATTTACTAGAATGGTATCAGGGATGTGGGACTTCAGTTATGTGGAGAGACTGCAGAAGCTGGGGTTGTTCTCCTTAAAGTAGAGAAGGTTAAGAGGAGATTTGATAGAGGTGTGTAAAATCATGAATAATTTTGAAAGAGAATTGGATATTGAACATTTACAGGGCTATGGGAAAAAGAGCAGGGGACTGGGATTAATTGGATAGCTCTACCAAAGAGCTGGCACAGACACGGTGGGCCAAATGGCCTCCTTCTGTGCTGTGAATTCCACACATGTAATCCTGAGATCAGCAAGTTTCTAACACGGGTAGCTGTTTCTGAATCTCAATTGGTTCCACATGTCAGCAGTGGGGGTATGGCAGTCTGATTTAAAAAGTTGCCTTCTTACAGCGCCTTTATGGTCCATTCAAATCTATTTCACAGGGCAAGAGTTTACAGTATTATGATATAGCAAAAAAATACTAACTGATTTTGAGCTCTAAAAAGGTAAGATATTGCCCGATGGTTATGTACATGACTGAGATTATGTTCCCGTGCCAGAAGCTGCAGTTCAGTGTTTATATAATCAGACATTGTAGTTAGTATTTGTTTAATTACTTTGGCTACAACAACCAAATTATATTAGTCTAGTAAGTGTCTCAGTGGGCAATGGTCCTCAAGCAGGCTATTTACAGGAGATTGCCAAATGTCAATGTATGGGATTTTTCACGATGAGCTACCCCCTTTCTGCCATTTATACATGTTGAAGTAATTGTCGAAATCTGCCGTATTTAAAAATAAATTTCCGCTCATTTGTCTACAGAGCATGTGGTAATAATCGATCTTATAAATTTAGCTCGAAGAACCCAATATGGTCTGGCAATTTTTGTAAGATGTGTTTTCTGCTCGTCATCATTAAGGCAGACAACAGCACCCTCAGCAGGAGAGTCTGATAGATAACGATATCATGTAGACCCAGTCAGAATCTCCCTCATGATCAGCCTCCAGGCCCGACATATCTGAAAACTCAATGCTGTACTTTACAGAGCTAGACTAGCACATTTACGTCAAGTACAACAATGTCTGGTTGTGCCCTGTAAATCCCTCATCCATGCGTTTGTTACCTCTAGGCTTGACAACTCCAACGCATTTCTGACTGGCTTCCCACATTCTACCCTACGTAAACTTGAGGTCATCCAAAACTCGGCTGCCCATGTCCTAACTCACACCAAATCCCGATCACCCATCACCCCCTGTGCTCGCTGACCTACATTGGCTCCCGGTTAAGCAACACTTCGATTACAAAATTCTCATCCTTGTTTACAAATCCCTCCATGGTCTTGCCACTCCCTATCTCTGTAATCTCCTCCAGCACCCACCCCCACCCCCGCACACGATATCTGCACTCTTCAAATTCTACCCTCTTGAGCCGCTCCTCAAATTCTGCCCTCTTGAGCATCCCTGATTACAATCGCCGAACCATCAGTGGCCGTACCTTCAGCTGCCTTGGCCCTAAGCTCTGGAACTCCCTCCCTAAACCTCTCTATCACTTTTTTTGTCCTTTAAGACACTCCTTAAAACCTACCTCTTTGACCAAGCTGTTGGTCATCTGCCCTAATTTCTCCTTATGTGGCTCGGTGTCAAATTTTTGTCTATAACACTCCTGTGAAGTGCCTTGGGACATTTCACTACATTAAAGGCACTATATAAATACATGCAGTTGTTGTAAATGTGACATTACAGCCTAAAGGTGACCCCTCTCTTGCACTGGGGTATCACTCTTCCCCAGTGCATCAATAGGTGATCTGGTAATACTTTAGTTATTTCCATTATTAATAATAACTACACTTACATTTTCAGACTGTTAACCTTTTGTCCTAATGTACTAAGTACATTCCCCAATTCAAAGATACTCAAGCAAGTATCCTTCCTTTATTATTCCATGTAATGTTCACCCCACCCCCGTCTCCCCACCGCAAACTCTGATAATTACAAAACAAACTTCCATTACCTTTCAAATGAAAAAGACTCTCAATTAATCACATAACTTTATTGAAATAAAACAGGATGAATGTATTTATAATGCATAAAAAGTGTGAAGAACACACTGTCAATAATCCACAAGCAGACACCTCTCTGAAAGAGGACCCCCAGGTGCTGACAGCTGGCACAAAAGAGTGTTTTTTCACAGGAATAGAGCTGTGATCCTCCCGAGAAGTCTTCGGCTGTTTGCTTTGGATCATTACCAAATCTACAAGACTGACTTGAGTAAGTGACAGCAGTTAAAGCGCTATTTACGCCTGCACTCACCAGTCTGTGCATGTTTCCCATAATCTGCTCGCAGTGTTGGCATCTATCTCAATGTGGAGAGGTATAATGCGAGTTCCAGTACACCTGCTGTGCCTTTCCTGTGTGCACGTTTGGGTCCATGACTTGATCTGCTATCCATCAAAATGGGCTATTATAACAAACACTGCAGCCGTGTGCCGACTTGAACTCTTTATCTCACTGAGGTATTCTTATAAACCAAATTGCTCCCTCCTGCGACCAGTCAAAAGCTATAAATGAAGTTTTCAGAATGTATCCCTTGATTCTGTTCGTTGATGTTAAAGGTAACATGAAATATACATAATCCAGTCTTGAGTTCCCCCACACCATTGAATGACATCATTAGTTGCCCGTGATTCTGGGAGTCCTGAAGACAACAAAGTCGACCCGGGATTCTCTCGAACAGTGATTGATAGCAGCGGTAATCTCTCATTTACAGCAACAAAACTTCAATTGCATTAAGTCAAAACAAACACCGAGGCATGGCTTTGTATGGCTCTGTATACTTCAGAGAAACTCCGGCTCGGGGGCAATTTGATTGAGGTTTATAAAATAAGGCAGGGACTAGATTGTGCTCACATGGACAAATTATTTCAACTGGATAGATTAGGGAGGACCAGGGGCTCATGCTGACAAGTTATGTAAGGGCAGACCTAAAAAGGGGGCACTTGAAAAGTTTTTGGAGTGTGCCCCCCACCCCCTTTTAGCCAGGGGGCATTTGTATAATTTGTGTTTTTTTTGTGCCCTCAAAAACCCCCTCCCCAAAAACAAACAAGGGGGCACTTGTTTGAAAGTGTTTGGAGTGACCCCCCCCCCCCCACTTAAGGGGGCACTTGATTTAATTGTTTAACTGTTTTTCTACAAAATAGTTGAAAGGGCAGACCTAGGTTGGATGGTCGGCAGTTCTTCTTTTCACACAGAATAGTGGACCTGGGGAACAGAATGTTGGCTCATGGGGTGAATTTTGATTTTGCTGTATTGCTTTAAGAGGGAGCTGGACCCATTTCTGGTGACGGAAGAAATCAATGCGCACAAGAGGTTGGTTGAGGTATTGGCCAGGACACTAGGGATAACTCCCCTGCTCATCTTCAAATCATGATATGGGATCGTTCACGTCAAGCTGAGAGGGCAGACGGGGCATCGGTTTAATGTCTCATCCCGACCTTGCCACTCCTGGGCCAAGACCCCCGAGGAGCCCAGCAGTGAGGAAGAGGCCCAGGAGTGGTGCAGTGTATAACAACAGCGAGGTCGGGGCCCAGGGAAGGTGCAGCAAGGGCCAGCCCACACTGTGACCTATGAATTCCAAGAACAGTAGGAGCATGTGTGCATACTAGGTCCGTGCAGCAGAGCTGGTCTCCAGTCACCTTGGTGAACCCTTGCCATTGGACCAAGACCTAGCTCTGTCAAGCCCATGTGCAATGGCCACTTCACGTTAAAAATATCCATGCACAGGCATCTTCCACCCTTCAACATGTAGTTCGGGATCTGGAATATTAGATTCTTCATTGAAACACCTGTGAACTCATCCCTTTTTTGGTGTGGAAGCAAGTCATTCTCGACACTAGGGACTGCCTAATACTAATACTTAACATAGAAACATAGAAAATAGGTGCATGAGTCGGCCATTCGGCCCTTCGAGCCTGCACCGCCATTTAATGAGTTCATGGCTGAACATGCAACTTCAGTACCCCCTTCCTGCTTTCTCGCCATACACCTTGATCCCCCTAGTATAAGGACTACATCTAACTCCTTTTTGAATATATTTAGTGAATTGGCCTCAACAACTTTCTGTGGTAGAGAATTCCACAGGTTCACCACTCTCTGGGTGAAGAAGTTTCTCCTCACCTCTGTCCTAAATGGCTTACCCCTTGTCTTTAGACTGTGACCCCTGGTTCTGGACTTCCCCAACATTGGGAACATTCTTCCTGCATCTAACCTGTCTAAACCCGTCAGAATTTTAAACATTTCTATGAGATCCCCTCTCATTCTTCTTATCTCCAGTGAATACAAGCCCAGTTGATCCAGTCTTTCTTGATAGGTCAGTCCCGCCATCCCGGGAATCAGTCTGGTGAACCTTCGCTGCACTCCCTCAATAGCAAGAATGTCCTTCCTCAGGTTAGGAGACCAAAACTGTACACAATACTCCAGGTGTGGCCTCACCAAGGCCCTGTACAACTGTAGTAACACCTCCCTGTCCCTGTACTCAAATCCCCTCGCTATGAAGGCCAACATGCCATTTGCTTTCTTAACCGCCTGCTGTACCTGCATGCCAACCTTCAATGACTGATGTACCATGACACCCAGGTCTTGTAGCACCTCCCCTTTTCCTAATCTGTCACCATTCAGATAATAGTCTGTCTCTCTGTTTTTACCACCAAAGTGGATAACCTCACATTTATCCACATTATACTTCATCTGCCATGCATTTGCCCACTCACCTAACCTATCCAAGTCACTCTGCAGCCTCATAGCATCCTCCTCGCAGCTCACACTGCCACCCAACTTAGTGTCATCCGCAAATTTGGAGATACTACATTTAATCCCCTCGTCTAAATCATTAATGTACAATGTAAACAGCTTGGACCTTAGCACAGAACCTTGCGGTACCCCACTAGTCACTGCCTGCCATTCTGAAAAGTCCCCATTTACTCCTACTCTTTGCTTCCTGTCTGACAACCAGTTCTCAATCCACGCCAGCACACTACCTTCAATCCCATGTGCTTTAACTTTGCACGTTAATCTCTTGTGTGGGACCTTGTCGAAAGCCTTCTGAAAGTCCAAATACACCACGTCAACTGGTTCTCCCTTGTCCACTCTACTGGAAACATCCTGAAAAAATTCCAGAAGATTTGTCAAGCATGATTTCCCTTTCACAAATCCATGCTGACTTGGACCTATCATGTCACCTCTTTCCAAATTCGCTGCTATGACATCCTTAATGATTGTTTCCATCATTTTCCCCACTACCGATGTCAGGCTGAACATAAGAACATAAGAATTAGAAACAGGAGTAGGCCATCTAGCCCCTCGAGCCTGCTCCGCCATTCAACAAGATCATGGCTGATCTGGCCGTGGACTCAGCTCCACTTACCCGCCCGCTCCCCATAACCCTTAATTCCCTTATTGGTTAAAAATCTATCTATCTGTGATTTGAATACATTCAATGAGCTAGTCTCAACTGCTTCCTTGGGCAGAGAATTCCACAGATTCACAACCCTCTGGGAGAAGAAATTCCTTCTCAACTCGGTTTTAAATTGGCTCCCCGGTATTTTGAGGCTGTGCCCCCTAGTTCTAGTCTCCCCGACCAGTGGAAACAACCTCTCTGCCTCTATCTTGTCTATCCCTTTCATTATTTTAAATGTTTCTATAAGATCACTCCTCATCCTTCTGAACTCCAACGAGTAAAGACCCAGTCTACTCAATCTATCATCTCCGGTATCAGCCTAGTGAATCATCTCTGAACCCCATCCAAAGCTAGTATATCCTTCCTTAAGTAAGGTGACCAAAACTGCACACAGTACTCCAGGTGCTGCCTCACCAATACCCTGTACATTTGCAGCAGGACCTCCCTGCTTTTGTACTCCATCCCTCTCGCAATGAAGGCCAACATTCCATTCGCATTCCTGATTACCTGCTGCACCTGCAAACTAACTTTTTGGGATTCATGCACCAATGGCTCCAAAAAGAGTTTCATGCACCAATGGTGGAGCAGTGGAGGCGTGTCCTGCTCAGTTGGCTGAGTGAGCAGTGAGGAAATGAGCTCCTGCTTTTGCTCCTGGCTGGGCCTGTGAATCAGCCCAGGAAGAGAAGGAAGGAAGGGGCTTCACCACCAACTTTCACCCAGAGGGAGAGGAGGAAAGCAGAAAACTTTTACCAACTATAACATTCTACAAAGAGTTGGAGAGAGGGGGAAAGACCAACAACAACATCCAGTGTGGAAGGAGGGAGACTCTACCATTCTACAGGTGGGTGTATTGGTGCAGTCCCCAATAGACTTTGTTGTATCGGTGGGGGAAGGAAAGAAGACCACTGAGGGCCGGAACATCGCGGGGTGTGTGTGTGTGGGGGTCTTGCCTACAGCTAGGCCCCACACACAATTGAAACACCCCTCCCCCATTGCCTAGCCTGGGATAGCTGGAGCTACCAGGCTCAAGAATATTTATCACCTATTGAACATCGTTGGGAGTGTGTGCCTGGGTGGCTCTAGCTGCCCCAGGTGAAGACATCTTCTCCCCTCACCCGAAGACCACCCCAAAGACTATTTGTGTTTTGCCATCTGGGGATTGCACCCACCCACAGCTGCGAGGGGAGACCTGCCCTCGCAGTTCCCCCCCCTTCCCACCCCCCTCTCTCTTTCTCTGTTACTCTCTGTTTCTCCCCTCTCTCTCTGAGAGCCCTTCCTCCCAAATTGGAAAAAAAACCAAAACAATTGAGACAACTGAGCAGAGGGAGCAAGGCCCCTCCCCAATTGCCAACTAGGGGAGAGGTGTGCCTCGTTAAGTGCTCCTCTGCTCAGTCATATTAAACGAGGCCAACCAAGACCATTAAGGCCTGTGACTTTGAGGTGGGTGTAGCCCTTAAAGGGACCCCGTGATGGCGACCCCAACCACGCCGGTGGCAGGGCCAGCTAGGACTTATGCGCAGGCGGCATCCACATCCACGGTGCCTCCTGCGTCACCTGCTGCCCTGCCACCATTCAAACTAATAACAAAAAAACACGGGGTCAAGAGCTACACTCACCCCACAATGAGCATTGAGGAGTGCGTGCGGGCGATGGCTGGGGTAGTCGGCCCCTCGGGCATTGTTGCAGCCTCCAAGATGTCTGGGAAGGCTGTGTTCTTCCTGGGGTCGGAGCGGGCGGTGTCCCTGGCCCTCGAAAAGGGGCTCACGGTGGGTGGGATGTTCCTGCCAGTGGATCCTCTCGAGGCCACCGCGCAGAGGGTCATCATATCAAACGTCCCGCCCTTTGTTCCCGCTGAGCTCCTCCTCCCTCACCTACACCAACTGGGGGAGGTAAGGTCAGGGATCAACCCCATACCGCTCGGCCTCAGGGAGAACAGCCTGTGCCACGTGTTCTCCTTCCGCCGCCAGCTCTTTGTCCGGCTGGCGTGAGAGGAGACGACAGAGGGGTATTTTAATGTGGTGCACGAGGGGACTGCCTACCGCGTCTTCTGGACGTCGGACGGCGTGCGGTGCCATGCCTGTAGGGAGGCGGGGCACGTTCGCAAGAACTGCCCCGCCTCCAAGGCGGCCAAACCACCGAAGGCGGCCAAGGCTGGCGCCGCCGCCACCCCTCCCCCTAGTTGCGTCCGCGTGCCGGGAGCCGTAGGTGCGCGGGCATCGTCGGGGGCCTTTGTTTTCACGGCCTCCGGCGGAGGGGAGGGAGAGCGTCCGACCGGAAAGAAGGCGCGGAACAAGGCGAAACATCTAGAGGCGGGTCCCCTCAGTGCGCCAGAAAGTTTGACCACCGCGCTCGGCCCAACCCAGTCACCGGCGAGCGCGGGGTGCCCTGAGCCCATGCCCGAGCCCTTCAACAACACCACAGAGGGGCCCGGGCGCGGGCAAGAAAAGGAAAAGGGGGGGGCGGAGCGGGAGGCCTCAGCAGACATGGAGGTCTCCCTGCCTCCGCGCACCCCCAGCAACAAAAGGAGGCGCCGCTCCGTTGAGGCGGAGAGGGAACAACATCCCTCCGCGGAGGAGTCGGTGCCCGCCGCGTGCCCCGCGTCCCCCACCAGTGCCCCCAAGCAGCGCCGTAGGCGGGAGGAGTCTGTTACCGGGGAGGGTGAGACAGTCGAGGCTGCCCAGCCTCTGCCTCCCGGGGATGGCGTGGAAGATCTGCCTGTCGTGGGGGGCGTGGGGATCGCGGAGGAATGCATTGCCGCCGGACCGGGCGCCTTGGGGACTGAGGCGGTCGGGGCTGAAAAGGCCGAACTTGAGCCCGCCCAGCCAATATCCAACTTCCCCCGGGATTTGCTCGACCCGGCAGAAACCAAAATTAAGAATTTTAATGAAACTGTACATGCTGGGCCGGGGGGTGGCAGCGGGGAGGGGGAGGAACACCCACCCTCGCCCCTTACTTTGGAGCTGGAGCACTTGGGGAGCCTGGGGAATTCCTATGGCCGGGTCTCTCCTTGTTCCCCGGTTCCTGGGGCGGAGGGGGAACCCCTTCCGCTGTCGTTTCCCGACCCAGCACCTTTTTTAAAAGAGCCCAGTGGGGACTCCTCTGCCGACGATCCTGGGGGTGGGATCGGGGCAGAGCCAGGGCCGGTTGGAGCGGCCGGGTCATTTGCCTTACCTTGTGCGGTCGATGGGCCGGCTGCTGGCGGCCACCTCCCGGAGGAGGACGGGGACTCGGTGGGGGACGCGGGAGAAGAACTAGAGACCACCGCCAGGGAGGCGGTGGATCTGCTCGCGACCGCCGCTGAGGCCCTCCTCATTCCTGCAAAGGAACTCCGGGACTTTTTGGCCCAGAGCCGGGGTCACTGCGACCAAGCCCGACTAGCCCTGGAAAAATGGTCCGAGCCAGAGCTGATCAAGGGGTCCGTCCGCGCCGCCGCTAAAACCATGGCCGCGGGCGGGCCCTTATCAAGGGCTCAAGGCCTTGAGCTGCGCCGGCTCAAAAAGTTCCTCGCTGGGCTGCTGAAGGAGTGGAGGTCAACAAACGACTCCACTCCTCCCCCACAATAGGTGAGGTAGAGGTTGCACTATGCTCTAGTCATGAAGATAACCATAGCCAGCCTCAATATCAACGGCAGCAGAGAGGCACGCCGTAGATTTAACAATTTTTCGCTCCTGCGGGAGGGGAAATATGCGGTGTGCTTCCTGCAAGAAACCCACACCGTTCCGGGAGACGAAGCCACGTGGCTCCTGGAATGGCAAGGAGAGGTCCGCATGAGCCACCTCACCGCCACTTCTAGTGGGGTGGCCATCTTGCTGGGCCCGCATTTTCAGCCGGAGATCTTGGGGGTCGAGGAGCCCGTGCCAGGCCGCTTGCTGCATGTAACGGTTCGCCTGGGGGACGTGCCGCTCCATCTCATGAACGTGTACACCCCTCAGCCCGGCCCTCAGCAAACGCGCTTCTTCGAAGAAGTGTCCGCTCTTCTTGGCTCCGTCGACGTCGGCGACTGCATTGTCCTCGGGGGGGATTTTAACTGTACCCTCGAGGCGACGGACTGCTCCGGTGCCCCGCAGTGCATGACGGCGATGGAGAAGTTGAGGGACCTGGTCGGGTCCTTCGACTTGGTGGACGTCTGGCGAAATCTCCACCCCGACTCCAGCGCCTTTACTTGGGTGAGGCCTGGAGTAGGATGGTCTAGAGTCGACCGCCTTTACCTGTCTCGGGCGTACATTTTCTGCGTCCCGGCGGCCTCCATGCGGCCGGTGCCGTGTTCGGACCACCACCTGGTGTGGGCGGAGCTCGCTTCGCTCCGCGCGAGGACGGGGTCCGCGTACTGGCATTTTAACAACCAGCTGCTGGAGGACGTGCGGTTCCAGGACTTGTTCCGTCGATTCTGGTCCGACTGGAGAAGGAAGCAGGGGGGCTTCCCCTCCTTGAAGCTATGGTGGGACGTGGGCAAGGCTCACGTCCGCGTCTTCTGTCAAGAGTACGCGAGGGGGTCGACCAAGAGGCGGGCGGCCAGGGTCGGGCGCCTCGAAAAAGAGGTGCTCGACCTGGAATCCCGTCTCGGTCAAGTCGTCGGGGACCCGGCCCTGCGGACGGTGTACGAAGTGAAGAAGGCCGCGCTGAAGGACCTGCAGCTCGTCGGGTCCCGAGGCGCGTTCGTGAGGTCGCGGATCCGGTTCCTGCGGGATCTGGACCGCGGCTCCACCTTCTTCTACTCGCTGGTAAAAAGACAGAGTGTCCGTAAGCAGCTCTTGACGCTGCTGGCCGACGACGGCTCTCTCGTCTCGGATCCGGAGGGCGTCAACAACAGGGCCCGTGAATATTACGGGGCCCTGTTCTCTCCGGAGCCGTCCAGCGAGGAAGCGCGTAGAGTTTTGTGGGAGGACCTGCCGAAGGTCAGCCCGGAGGGCGCCGAAAATCTGGAAGCTCCGCTAAGCCTGGCGGAGCTGACCGGCGCCCTCGACCGGCTCTCGAGGGGAAAAGCCCCGGGGCTGGACTGGCTGACCGTGGAGTTCCACAGGGCGTTCTGGGACATCCTGGGGGGCGACTACGCGCGGGTCCTGGGGGAAAGTCTGGCGACCGGGGAGATGCCCCTCTCTTGGCGCAGGGCAGTCATCGTCCTGCTGCCGAAGAAGGGCGATCTCTGCCTCCTGAAGAACTGGCGCCCGGTCTCCCTCCTCAGCACGGACTACAAAATCTTCGCCAGGGCGATGTCTGCTCGCCTTGGTGCCATGCTGGACCACATGATCCACCCCGACCAGTCCTACACGGTCCCGGGCCGGACAATCCACGATAACATCCATCTGGTCCGGGACCTCATCCATTGTTCCCAGGAGGCTGGTCTGTCGGTCGCCTTCCTATCCCTCGACCAAGAGAAGGCGTTCGACAGGGTGGATCACGACTATCTGCTCGGAACTCTGCGCGCTTTCGGGTTCGGGACGCACTTCGACGCCCGGATCCGACTTTTGTACGCCGCCGCGGAGTGTCTGATTAAGGTTAACGAGTCATTGACGGCGCCCCTTCGCTTCGGGAGAGGGGTGCGCCAGGGATGCCCCATGTCCGGCCAGTTATACGCCGTCTGCGTGGAGCCTTTCCTGCGCCTCCTGCGGACGAGGTTGACGGGACTGGCTCTGCAAGGGCCGGGCGTGGAGGTCGTCCTCTCGGCTTACGCCGATGACGTGCTCCTCGCGGTAGAGGATCCCGCTGACCTGCGGAGGATGCGTGAGTGCCAAGAGATTTACTCGGCCGCATCCTCCTCCAGAATCAACTGGGAAAAATGTTCCGGACTCCTGTTGGGTCAGTGGCGGGTGGACTCCCTGCCGGAGGAGCTCAGGCCTTTTGCCTGGAGCACGACCCATCTCCTCTATCTGGGAGTCTACCTTAGCCCCGACGAGGGAGCCTGGCCGGCGAACTGGCAGGAGCTGGAGGCCAAGGTCGCCGCTCGCCTAGGGCGCTGGACAGGACTGCTCCGAGTGCTGTCCTACAGGGGTCGAGCGCTAGTCATAAACCAGCTGGTGGCCGCAATGTTGTGGTACCGGCTGGTCACTTTGACCCCTCCCCCTGCGTTTGTCGCCAAGATACAGAAGAAGCTGGTGGACTTCTTCTGGAACAACAGGAAGCACTGGGTCTCTGCTGCGGTCTTGAGTCTCCCGCTTGAGGAGGGCGGTCAGTCGTTGGTGTGCGTCAGCGCCCAGTCTCGTGACTTTCCGTCTTCAGACCCTGCAGAGATACCTTTACGTCGAGCCCCCTCCCAGGTGGTGTGCTCTGGCGACGTATTTCTTCCGCCAGCAGCGCGACCTCAACTACGACACGCAGCTCCTGTTTGTGAACTTGGGGGGTGTCAGGACCACCCTCCGGGAGCTGCCTGTCTTTTACAGGGACCTCATCAGGGTCTGGAACAAAGTCTCCACCAAGCGCAGCTCTCCGCCGGCTGGAGTGGCGGCTGTCCTGCAGGAACCGCTGCTCGGGAATCCGTACCTCCACGACCGAGGTTTTATGTGGCGGTCGGAAGAGAGGGCTGTGGCTGGTGAGGTGACCAGGATCAGGGACCTGCTCGATGGTGGAGGGGCGGGCTGGATGGCGCCAGGCACGCTGGCACGGCGCCTAAATTCAGCCGACGTCCGCCGCGCGGCCGAAACCATCGAGTCGCTAAAAACAGCTTTGGGCCCTGACTCCGTTAGGTGCATCGAGGAGGCTCAAGCACGTGGGGAGATCCCGTCCGAACTGACCCCCGTCCGGACGGAATTCCTCATTGGCGCCAAACCCCGGAACCTCCCTCGGGGGCCGGCGCCTCACAACTTGAGCCGCCTCGGGGAAATCCCCTCCGTGCCTTTCAGTTCCGCGCGGAGGGTTTTCCTGTACGGGCTGCTCCTGCACACTCTCAACTTTGCAATCCTCGCCTGCCGTCCGGACACGCCATGACGTAGCATCCTGACGTCCGGAGGAGGCGGGGGTCTCCGATGGAGGGCACTCTACACAGGGGTCCTCCCACTATTCATCGGGGACTTGGCCTGGAGGGTGGTGCACGGAGCAGTGCCGTGCAATAAATTTTTAAGCCGGTTCACGGACTCCCAGGCCGCCTGCAATTTCTGCGGTCTGGAGGAGTCCGTGTTCCATATTTTTAGTGAGTGCACTAGGTTGCAGCCCCTGTTCCATTATTTGAAGGGGCTGCTCCTGAAATTTTGGCTGCACTTCAGTCCCACTCTCCTGATCTTTGGGCACCCTGTGCGGAAGGGAGCGGGTAGGTCCGAAGGCCTCCTCGTAGGACTGCTCCTGGGCCGGTCCAGGCAGCGGGCGGTCGAGGGGGTCGTTCAACCTGACTGCCTGCCTCTCTTCTGCTCTTACATCCGGTCCAGGGTGTCCTTGGAGATGGAGCACGCGGTGTCCACCAGTACGCTCGCGGCCTTCCGCGAGAGGTGGGCACCGGAGGGACTGGAGTGCATCATCACGCCCGGCAACCAAATTTTAATTTGATTTTACGTTTTAAAGTTTAATTTGTTTTAATTGCCGGTGCTTTTAGTGTCCTCCTCCCCTTTTATAGGGGGCACTTGGAAAAATGTGATTTTTGCGCACAAAAAAAAACCCCAAAAAAAGAAAAACACAAAAAAAAAAACCACAAAAAAGGAAAAAAAAAAGGGCCTTGTAAATGTCTGCTGTGTCATCCAGGGCGGGTGGCACGGTTTAATGTTTTTTGTTTTACAGATGAACTCAAAAAGAGTTTCATGCAGCAATGGTGGAGCAGTGGAGGCGTGTCCTGCTCAGTTGGCTGAGTGAGCAGTGAGGAGAGCAGCTCCTGTTGCAGCTCCTGGCTGGGCCTGTGAATCAGCCCAGGAAGAGAAGGAAGGAAGGGGCTTCACCACCAACTTTCACCCAGAGGGAGAGGAGGAAAGCAGAAAACTTTTGACGGCTTTGCCATTTCTACAAAGAGTTGGAGAGAGGGGGAAAGACCAACAACAACATCCAGTGTGGAAGGAGGGAGACTCTACCATTCTACAGGTGGGTGTGGGTGCATTTCCCTAAAAGACTTTGTTGTATCGGTGGGGGGAGGAAAGAAGACCACTGAGGGCCGGAACATCGTGGGGGGTGTGTGTGTGTGGAAGTGTGTGTGGGGGCCTTGCTTACAACTAGGCCCCACACACAATTGAAACACCCCTGCCCCATTGCCTAGCCTGGGATAGCTGGAGCTACCAGGCTGAAGATTTCTTTAATCACCCTTTAAACATCGTCGGGAGTGTGTGCCTGGGTGGCTCTAGCTGCCCCAGGTGAAGACATCTTCTGCCCCTACCCGAAGACAACCCCAAAGACTGTACTTTGTTTTTGCCATCTGGGGAGTGCACTCACCCATTGCTGTGAGGGGAGACCTGCTCTCGCAGCCTCACTCTTTCCCGCACCCCCTTACTCTATCTCTCTCTCTCTGTCTCTCCCCTCTCTCTCTGAGAGCCCTTTCCTCCAAATTAAAAAAAAATAAAACAACTGAGCAGAGGGAGCAAGGCCCCTCCCCAATTGCCAACTAGAGGAGAGGTGTGCCTCGTTAAGTGCTCCTCTGCTCAGTCATATTAAACGAGTCCAACCAAGACCATTAAGGCCTGTGACTTTGGGGTGGGTGTAGCCCTTAAAGGGACCCCATGATGGCGACCCCATCCACGCCGGTGGCGGGGCCAGCGAGGACATATGCGCAGGCGGTGTCCACATCCACGGCACCTCCTGCGCCACCCGCTGCCCTGCCACCATTCAGACTTATCACAAAAAAACACGGGGTCAAGAGCTACACTCACCCCACAATGAGCATCGAGGAGTGCGTGCGGGCGATGGCTGGGGTAGTCGGCCCCTCGGCCATTGTCGCGGCCTCCAAGATGTCTGGGAAGGCTGTGTTCTTCCTGGGGTCGGAGCGGGAGGTGTCCCTGGCCCTCGAAAAGGGGCTCACGGTGGGCGGGACGTTCCTGCCGGTGGACCCTCTCGAGGCCACCGCGCAGAGGGTCATCATTTCAAACGTCCCGCCCTTTGTTCCCGCTGAGCTCCTCCTCCCTCACCTACACCAACTGGGGGAGGTAAGGTCGGGGATCAATCCCACACCGCTTGGCCTCAGGGAGAACAGCCTGCGCCACGTGTTCTCCTTCCGCCGCCAGCTCTTTGTCCGGCTGGCGCGGGAGGACACGACGGAGGGGAATTTTAATGTGGTGCACGAGGGGACTGCCTACCGCGTCTTCTGGACGTTGGACGGCGTGCGGTGCCATGCCTGTAGGGAGGTGGGGCATGTTCGTAAGAACTGCCCCACCGCCAAGGCCGCCAAACCACCGAGGGCGGCCAAGGCTGGCGCCGCCGCCACCCCTCCCCCTAGTTGCGTCCGCGTGCCGGGAGCCGTAGGTGCGCGGGCATCGTCGGAGGCCTTTGTTTTCAGGGCCTCCGGCGGGGGGGAGGGAGAGCGTCCGACCGGAAAGAAGGCGCGGAACAAGGCGAAACATCTAGAGGCGGGTCCCCTCAGTGCGCCAGAAAGTTTGACCACCGCGCTTAGCCCAACCCAGTCACCGGCGAGCGCGGGGTGCCCTGAGCCCGTGCCCGAGCCCTTGAACAACACCACAGAGGGGCCCGGGCGCTGGCAAGAAAAGGAAAAGTGGGGGGCGGAGCGGGAGGTCTCGGCAAACATGGAGGTCTCCCTGCCTTCGCGCACCCCCGGACCGAAAAGAGGCACCGCCCCAATGAGGCGGAGGGGGAACAACATCCCTCCGCGGAGGAGTCGGTGCCCGCCGCGTGTCCCGCGTCCCACACCAGCACCCCCAAGCTGCGCCGTAGGCGGGAGGAGTCTGTCCCCGGGGAGGGTGAGACAGTCGAGGCTGCCCAGCCTCTGCCTCCTGGGGATGGCGTGGAGGATCTGCCTGTCGTGGGGGGCGTAGGGCCCACGGAGGAATGCATTGCCGCCGGGCCGGGCGTCCCGGGGACTGAGGCGGGCGGGGCCGAAAAGGCCGAACCTGAGCCCGCCCAGCCAATATCCAACTTCCCCCGGGATTTGCTCGACTCGGCGGAAACACAAAGTATTAACACTTTTAACAAATCTGTACACGCTGGGCCGGGGGGTGGCAGCGGGGAGGGGGAGGAACACCCACCCTCGCCCCTTACTTTGGAGCTGGAGCACTTGGATAGCCTGGGGATTTCCTATGGCCGGGTCTCTCCTTGTTCACCGGTTCCGGGGGCGGAGGGGGAACCCCTTCCGCAGTCGTTTCCCGACCCAGCACCATTTTTAAAAGAGCCCAGTGGGGACTCCTCTGCCGACGATCCTGGGGGTGGGATCGGGGCAGAGCCAGGGCCGGTTGGAGCGGCCGGGTCATTTGCCGTACCTTGTGCGGTCGATGGGCCGGCTGCTGGCGGCCACCTCCCGGAGGAGGACGGGGACTCGGTGGGGGACGCGGGAGAAAATCTAGCGAGGCGGTGGATCTGCTCGCGGCCGCCGCTGAGACCCTCCTCATTCCTGCAAAGGAACTCCGGGACTTTTTGGCCCAGAGCCGGGGTCGCTGCAACCAAGCCCGACTGGTCCTGGAAAAATGGTCCGAGCCAGAGCTGATCAAGGGGTCCGTCCGCGCCGCCGCTAAAACCTTGGCCGCGGGCGGGCCCTTGACAAAGGCGCAACACCTTGAGCAGCGCGAGCTCGAGGGACTCCTCGCTGGGCTGCGGAGGGAGTGGAGTTCAACAAAAGACTCCGCTTCCTCCCCCACAATAGGTTAAGGTAGAGGTTACACTATGCTTTTGCCATGAAGATAACCATAGCCAGCCTCAACATCAACGGCAGCAGAGGGGCACGCCGTAGATTTGACAATTTTACGCTCCTGCGGGAGGGGAAATATGCGGTGTGCTTCCTGCAAGAAACCCACACCGTTCCGGGAGACGAAGCCACGTGGCTCCTGGAATGGCAAGGAGAGGTCCGCATGAGCCACCTCACCGCCACTTCTAGTGGGGTGGCCATCTTGCTGGGCCCGCATTTTCAGCCGGAGATCTTGGGGGTCGAGGAGCCCGTGCCAGGCCGCTTGCTGCACGTAACGGTTCGCCTGGGGGACGTGCCGCTCCATCTCGTGAACGTGTACGCCCCTCATCCCGGCCCGCAGCAGACGCGCTTCTTTGAAGAGGTGTCCGCTCTTGGCTCCGTTGACGTCGGCGACTGCATTGTCCTCGGGGGGGATTTTAACTGCACCCTCGAGGTGAGGGACCGCTCCGGTGTCCCGCAGTGCATGACGGCGATGGAGAAGTTGAGGGACCTGGTCGGGTCCTTCGACTTGGTGGATGTCTGGCGAAATCTCCACCCCGACTCCAGCGCCTTTACTTGGGTGAGGCCTGGAGTAGGATGGTCTAGAGTCGACCGCCTTTACGTGTCTCGGGCGTACGTTTCCTGCGTCCCGGCGGCCTCCATGCGGCCGGTGCCGTGTTCGGACCACCACCTGGTGTGGGCGGAGCTCGCTTCGCTCCGTGCGAGGACGGGGTCCGCGTACTGGCATTTTAACAACGGCTGCTGGAGGACGTGCGGTTCCAGGACTCGTTCAGTCATTTCTGGGCCGACTGGAGAAGGAAGCGAGGGGGCTTCCCCTCCTAGAGGCTATGGTGGGACGTGGGCAGGGCTCACGTCCGCGTCTTCTGTCAAGAGTACGCGAGGGGGTCGACCAAGGGGCGGGCGGCCAGGGTCGGGCGCCTCGAAAAAGAGGTGCTCGACCTAGAATCCCGTCTCGGTCAAGTCGTCGGGGACCGGCCCTGCGGACGGTGTACGAAGCGAAGAAGGCCGCGCTGAAGGACCTGCAGCTTGTCGGGTCCCGAGGCGCGTTCGTGAGGTCGCGGATCCGGTTCCTGCGGGATCTGGACCGTGGCTCCACCTTCTTCTACTCGCCGGAAAAAAGACAGAGTGTCCGTAAGCAGCTCTTGACGCTGCTGGCCGACGACGGCTCTCTCGTCTCGGATCCGGAGGGCGTCAACAACAGGGCCCGTGAATATTACGGGGCTCTGTTCTCTCCGGATCTGTCCAGCGAGGAAGCACGTAGAGTTTTGTGGGAGGACCTGGCGAAAGTCAGCCAGGAGGGCGCCAAAAAATTGGTAGCTCCGCTAAGACTGGCGGAGCTGACCGGTGCCCTCGACCGGCTCTCGAGGGGAAAAACCCCGGGGCTGGACGGGCTGACCGTGGAGTTCCACAGGGCGTTCTGGGACGTCCTAGGGAGCGACTACGCGCAGGTCCTGGGGGAAAGTCTGGCGACCGGGGAGATGCCCCTCTCTTGGCGCAAGGCAGTCATCGTCCTGCTGCCTAAGAAGAGCGATCTCCGCCTCCTTAAGAACTGGCGCCTGGTCTCCCTCCTCAGCACGGACTACAAAATCTTCGCCAGGGCGATGTCTGCTCGCCTTGGTGTCGTGCTGGACCACATGATCCACCCCGACCAGTCCTACACGGTCCCGGGCCGGACAATCCACGACAACATCCATCTGGTCCGGGACCTCATCCATCATTCCCATGAGGCTGGTCTGTCGGTCGCCTTCTTATCTCTCGACCAAGAGAAGGCGTTCGACAGGGTGGATCACGACTATCTGCTCGGAACTCTGTGCGCTTTCGGGTTCGGGACGCATTTCGTCGCCCGGATCCGACTTTTGTACGCCGCCGCGGAGTGTCTGATTAAGGCTAACGGGTCCTTGACGGCGCCCCTTCGCTTTAGGAGAGGGGTGCGCCAGGGATGCCCCATGTCCGGCCAGTTATATGCCATCTGCGTGGAGCCTTTCCTGCGCCTCTTGCGGACGAGGTTGACGGGACTGGCTCTGCAAGGGCCGGGCGTGGAGGTCGTCCTCTCGGCTTACGCCGATGACGTGCTCCTCGCGGTAGAGGATCCCGCTGACCTGCGGAGGATGCGTGAGTGCCAAGAGATTTACTCGGCCGCATCCTCCGCCAGAATCAACTGGGAGAAATGTTCCGGACTCCTGGTGGGTCAGTGGCGGGTGGACTCCCTGCCGGAGGAGCTCAGGCCTTTTGCCTGGAGCACGACCCATCTCCTCTATCTGGGAGTCTACCTTAGCCCCGACGAGGGAGCCTGGCCGGCGAACTGGCAGGAGCTGCAGACCAAGGTCGCCGTTCGCCTAGAGCGCTGGACAGGACTGCTCCGGGTGCTGTCCTACAGGGGTCGAGCGCTAGTCATAAACCAGCTGGTGGCCGCAATGTTGTGGTACCGGCTGGTCACTTTGACCCCTCCCCCTGCGTTTGTCGCCAAGATACAGAAGAAGCTGGTGGACTTCTTCTGGAACAACAGGAAGCACTGGGTCTCTGCTGCGGTCTTGAGTCTCCCGCTTGAGGAGGGCGGTCAGTCGTTGGTGTGCGTCAGCGCCCAGCTCGCGACTTTCCGTCTTCCGACTCTGCAGAGATACCTTTACGTCGCGCCCCCTCCTAGGTGGTGTGCTCTGGCGACGTATTTCTTCCGCCAGCAGCGCGACCTCAACTACGACACGCAGCTCCTGTTTGTGAACTAGGGTGGTGTCAGGACCACCCTCTGGGAGCTGCCTGTCTTTTACAGGGAACTCATCAGGGTCTGAAACAAAGTCTCCACCAAGCGCAGCTCTCCGCCGGCTGGAGTGGCGGCTGTCCTGCAGGAGCCGCTGCTCGGGAATCCGTACCTCCACGACCGAGCTTTTATGTGGCGGTCGGAAGAGAGGGCTGTGGCTGGTGAGGTGACCAGGGTCAGGGACCTACTCGATGGCGGAGGAGCGGGCTGGATGGTGCCAGGCACGCTGGCGCGGCGCCTAAATTCAGCCGACGTCCGCCACGCGGCCAAAGCCATCGAGTCGCTAAAAACAGCTTTGGGCCCTGACTCTGTTAGGTGCATCGAGGAGGCTCAAGCACGTGGGGAGATCCCGTCCGAACTGACCCCCGTCCGGACGGAATTCCTCATTGGCGCCAAATCCCGGAACCTCCCTCGGGGGCCGGCACCTCACAACTTGAGCCGCCTCGGGGAAATCCCCTCCGTGCCTTTCAGTTCCGCGCGGAGGGGTTTCCTGTACGGGCTGCTCCTGCACACTCTCAACTTTGCCATCCTCGCCGGCCGTCCGGACACGCCATGGCGTACCATCTTGCCGTCCGGAGGAGGCGGGGATCCCCGATGGAGGGCACTCTATGCGGGAGTTCTCCCACTATTCATCGGGGACTTGGCCTGGAGGGTGGTGCACGGAGCAGTGCCGTGCAACAAATTTTTAAGCCGGTTCATGGACTCCCAGGCCGCCTGCAATTTCTGCGGTCTGGAGGAGTCCGTGTTCCATGTTTTTACTGAGTGCACGAGGTTGCAGCCCCTGTTTCATTATCTTAAGGGGCTGCTCCTGAAATTCTGGCTGCACTTCAGTCCCACTCTCCTGATCTTTGGGCAGCCGAGGGGGTCGTTCAACCTAACTGCCTGCCTCTCTTCCGCTCTTACATCTGGTCCAGGGTGTCCTTGGAGATGGAGCACGCGGTGTCCACCGGTACGCTCATGGCCTTCCGCGAGAGGTGGGCACTGGCGGGACTGGAGTGCATCATCACGCCCGGCAACCAAATTTTAATTTGATTTTACGTTTTAAAGTTTAATTTGTTTTAATTGCCAGTGCTTTTAGTGTCCCCCTTCCCTTTTATAGGGGGCACTGGGGGAAAAATGTGATTTTAGTGCCCAAAAAAAAAAAAAAAAAAAAGAAAAACACAAAAAAAAAGGAAGAAAAAAGGGCCTTGTAAATGTCTGGTGTGTCATCCAGGCCGGGTGGCACGATTTAATGTTTTGTTTGACAGATAAACTCTAAAAGAGTTTCATGCACCAATGGTGGAGCAGTGGAGGCGTGTCCTGCTCAGTTGGCTGAGTGAGCAGTGAGGAGAGCAGCTCCTGTTGCAGCTCCTGGCTGGGCCTGTGAATCAGCCCAGGAAGAGAAGGAAGGAAGGGGCTTCACCACCAACTTTCACCCAGAGGGAGAGGAGGAAAGCAGAAAACTTTGAACAACTTTAGCATTTCTACAAAGAGTTGGAGAGAGGGGGAAAGACCAACAACAACATCCAGTGTGGAAGGAGGGAGACTCTACCATTCTACAGGTGGGTGTGGGTGCATTTCCCTAAAAGACTTTGTTGTATCGGTGGGGGGAGGAAAGAAGACCACTGAGGGCCGGAACATCGCGGGGGGTGTGTGTGTGTGGAAGTGTGTGTGGGGGCCTTGCTTACAACTAGGCCCCACACACAATTGAACCCCCCCCCCATTGCCTAGCCTGGGATAGCTGGAGCTACCAGGCTGAAGATTCTTTAAGTACCCTAAGAACATCGTTGGGAGTGTGTGCCTGATTGGCTCTAGCTGCCCCAGGTGAAGACATCTTCTCCCCCCACCCGAAGACTACCCCAAAGACTGTGCTTTGTTTTTTACCATCTGGGGAGTGCACCCACCCATTGCTGTGAGGGGAGACCTGCCCTCGCAGCCTCCCTCTTTCCCGCACCCCCTTACTCTGTCTCTCTCTCTGTCTCTCCCCTCTCTCTCTGAGAGCCCTTTCCTCCTAATTTTAATATACAAAACAAAAAAATAACTGAGCAGAGGGAGCAAGGCCCCTCCCCAATTGCCAACTAGGGGAGAGGTGTGCCTCGTTAAGAGCGCCTCTGCTCAGTCTTTATCATACGAGGCCAATTAAGACCATTAAGGCCTGTGACTTTGGGGTGGGTGTAGCCCTTAAAGAGACCCCGTGATGGCGACCCCATCCACGCCGGTGGCAGGGCCAGCGAGGACATATGCGCAGGTGGCAACCGCTTCCACGGCACCTCCTGCGCCACCCGCTGCCCTGCCACCATTCAGACTTATAACCAGGAAACACGGGGTCAAGAGCTACACTCACCCCACAATGAGCATTGAGGAGTGCATGCGGGCGATGGCTGGGGTAGTCTGCCCCTCGGCCATTGTCGCAGCCTCCAAGATGTCTGGGAAGTCTGTGTTCTTCTTGGGGTCGGAGCGGGCGGTGTCCCTGGCCCTCGAAAAGGGGCTCACGGTGGGCGGGACGTTCCTGCCGGTGGATCCTCTCGAGGCCACCGCGCAGAGGGTCATCATATCGAACGTCCCGCCCTTTGTTCCCGCTGAGCTCCTCCTCCCTCACCTACACCAACTGGGGGAGGTAAGGTCGGGGATCAACCCCATACCGCTCGGCCTCAGGGAGAGCAGCCTGCGCCACGTGTTCTCCTTCCGCCGCCAGCTCTTTGTCCGGCTGGCGCGGGAGGAGACGACGGAAGGGCATTTTAATGTGGTGCACGAGGGACTGCCTACCGCGTCTTCTGGACGTCGGACGGCGTGCGGTGCCATGCCTGTAGGGAGGTGGGGCACGTTCGTAAGAACTGGCCCGCCTCCAAGGCCGCCAAACCACCGATGGCGGCCAAGGCTGGCGCCGCCGCCACCCCTCCGCCTAGTTGCGTCCGCGTGCCGGGAGCCGTAGATGTGCGGGCATCGTCGGAGGCCTTTGTTTTCATGGCCTCCGGCGGGGGGGAGGGAGAGCGTCCGACCGGAAAGAAGGCGCGGAACAAGGCGAAACATCTAGAGGCGGGTCCCCTCAGTGCGCCAGAAAGTTTGACCACCGCGCTCAGCCCAACCCAGTCACCGGCGAGCGCGGGGTGCCCTGAGCCCGTGCCTGAGCCCTTGACCAATACCGCAGAGGGGCCCGGGCGCGGGCAAGAAAAGGAAAAGTGGGGAGTGGAGCGGGAGGCGTCGGCAGACATGGAGGTCTCCCTGCCTTCGCGCACCCCCAGGAACAAAAAGAGGCACCGCCCCAAAGAGGCGGAGGGGGAACAACATCCCTCCGCGGAGGAGTCGGTGCCCGCCGCGTGTCCCGCGTCCCCCACCAGCGCCCCCAAATTGCGCTGCAGGCGCGAGGAATCTGTCCCCGGGGAGGGTGAGGCAGTCGAGGCTGCCTCCTGGGGATGGCGTGGAAGATCTGCCTGTCGTGGGGGGCGTGGGGCCAGCGGAAGAATGCGTAGCCGACGGGTCGAGCGTCCCGGGGACTGAGGCGGGCGGGGCCGAAAAGGCCGAACCTGAGCCCGCCCAGCCAATACCCAACATCCCCCGGGATTTGCTCGGCCCGGAAGAAACGGCAATGAATGATTTTAACGAGTCTGTACACGCTGGGCTGGGGGGTGGCGGCGGGAAGGGGGAAGAACAACAACCCTCGCCCCCTACTTTGGAGCTGAGAGACTTGGTGGACCTGGAGAACTTCCAAAACCAGGTCTCTCCGTGTTCCCCGGCTCCTGGGGCGGAGGAGGAACCCCTTCCGCTGTCGCTTCCCGAACCAGCACCAATTTTAAAAGAGCTCAGTGGGGACTCCTCTGCCGACGATCCTGGGGGTGGGATCGGGGCAGAGCCAGGGCCAGATGGAGCGGCCGGGCCGTTTGCCGTGCCTCGTGCGGTCGACGGGCCGGCTGCTAGCGGCGACCTCCCGGAGGGGGACGGGGACTCGGTGGAGGACGCGGGTGAAGATCTCGAGTCCATCGCCAGTGAGGCGGTGGATCTGCTCGCGGCCGCCACTGAGACCCTCCTCATTCCCGTAGAGGAACTCCGGGACTTTTTGGTCCAGTGCCGGGGTTGCCGCGACCAAGCCCGTCTGGCCCTGGAAAGATGGTCCGAGCCGGGGCTGCTCGTCGCGTCCGTCTGCGCCGCCGCTAAAACCTTGGCCGCGGGCGGGCCCTTGACAAAGGCGCAACACCTTGAGCAGCGCGAGCTCGAGGGACTCCTCGCTGGGCTGCGGAGGGAGTGGAGTTCAACAAAAGACTCCGCTCCCTCCCCCACAATAGGTTAAGGTAGAGGTTGCACTATGCTTTTGCCATGAAGATAACCATAGCCAGCCTCAACATCAACGGCGGCAGAGGGGCACGCCGTAGATTTAACAATTTTTCGCTCCTGCAGGAGGGGAAATATGCGGTGTGCTTCCTGCAAGAAACCCACACCGTTCCGGGAGACGAAGCCACGTGGCTCCTGGAATGGCAAGGAGTGGTCCGCATGAGCCACCTCACCGCCACTTCTAGTGGGGTGGCCATCTTGCTGGGCCCGCATTTTCAGCCGGAGATCTTGGGGGTCGAGGAGCCCGTGCCAGGCCGCTTGCTGCACGTAACGGTTCGCCTGGGGGACGTGCCGCTCCATCTCGTGAACGTGTACGCCCCTCAGCCTGGCCCGCAGCAAACGCGCTTCTTTGAAGAGGTGTCCGCTCTCCTTGGCTCCGTCGACGTCGGCGACTGCATTGTCCTCGGGGGGGATTTTAACTGCACCCTCGAGGCGAGGGACCGCTCCGGTGCCCCGAAGTGCATGACGGCGATGGAGAAGTTGAGGGACCTGGTCGGGTCCTTCGACTTGGTGGACGTCTGGCGAAATCTCCACCCCGACTCCAGCGCCTTTACTTGGGTGAGGCCTGGAGTAGGATGGTCCAGAGTCGACCGCCTTTACGTGTCTCGGGCGTACGTTTCCTGCGTCCCGGCGGCCTCCATGCGGCCGGTGCCGTGTTCGGACCACCACCTGGTGTGGGCGGAGCTCACTTCGCTCCGCGCGAGGATGGGGTCCGCGTACTGGCACTTTAACAACCGGCTGCTGGAGGACGAGCGGTTCCAGGACTCGTTCCGTCGATTCTGGTCCGACTGGAGAAGGAAGCAGGGGGGCTTCCCCTCCTTGAGGCTATGGTGGGACGTGGGCAAGGCTCACGTCCGCTTCTTCTGTCAAGAGTACGCGAGGGGGTCGACCAAGAGGCGGGCGGCCCGGGTCGGGCGCCTCGAAAAAGAGGTGCTCGACCTGGAGTCCCGTCTCGGTCAAGTCGCCGAGGACCCGGCCCTGCGGACGGTGTACGAAGCGAAGAAGGCCGCGCTGAAGGACCTGCAGCTCGTCGGGTCCCGAGGCGCGTTCGTGAGGTCGCGCATCCAATTCCTGCGGGATCTGGACCGCGGCTCCCCCTTCTTCTACTCGCTGGAAAAAAGACAGAGTGTCCGTAAGCAGCTCTTGACGCTGCTGGCTGACGACGGCTCTCTCGTCTCGGAACCGGAGGGCGTCAACAACAGGGCCCGTGAATATCACGGGGCTCTGTTCTCTCCGGATCCGTCCAGCGAGGAAGCGCGTCGAGTTTTGTGGGTGGAAAGTCAGCCCGCTAAGCTGGAAGCTCCGCTAAGCCTGGCGGAGCTGACCGGTGCCCTCGACCGGCTCTCGAGGGGAAAATCCCCGGGGCTGGACGGGCTGACCGTGGAGTTCCACAGGGCGTTCTGGGACGTCCTGGGGGGCGACTACGCGCGGGTCCTGGGGGAAAGTCTGGCGACCGGGGAGATGCCCCTCTCTTGGCGCAGGGCAGTCATCGTCCTGCTGCCTAAGAAGGGCGATCTCCGCCTCCTTAAGAACTGGCGCCCGGTCTCCCTCCTCAGCACGGACTACAAAATCTTCGCCAGGGCGATGTCTGCTCGCCTTGGTGCCGTGCTGGACCACATGATCCACCCCAACCAGTCCTACACGGTCCAGGGCCGGACAATCCACGACAACATCCATCTGGTCCGGGACCTCATCCATCATTCCCAGGAGGCTAGTCTATCGGTCGCCTTCTTATCTCTCGACCAAGAGAAAGCGTTCGACAGGGTGGATCACGACTATCTGCTCGGAACTCTGCGCGCTTTCGGGTTCGGGACGCATTTCGTCGCCCGGATCCGACTTTTGTACGCCGCCGCGGAGTGTCTGATTAAGGTTAACGGGTCCTTGACGGCGCCCCTTCGCTTTAGGAGAGGGGTGCGCCAGGGATGCCCCATGTCCGGCCAGTTATATGCCGTTTGCGTGGAGCCTTTCCTGCGCCTCTTGCGGACGAGGTTGACGGGACTGGCTCTGCAAGGGCCGGGCGTGGAGGTCGTCCTCTCGGCTTACGCCGATGACGTGCTCCTCGCGGTAGAGGATCCCGCTGACCTGCGGAGGATGCGTGAGTGCCAAGAGATTTACTCGGCCGCGTCCTCCGCCAGAATCAACTGGGAGAAATGTTCCGGACTCCTGGTGGGTCAGTGGCGGGTGGACTCCCTGCCGGAGGAGCTCAGGCCTTTTGCCTGGAGCACGACCCATCTCCTCTATCTGGGAGTCTACCTTAGCCCCGACGAGGGAGCCTGGCCGGCGAACTGGCAGGAGCTGGAGGTCAAGGTCGCCGCTCGCCTAGGGCGCTGGACAGGACTGCTCCGAGTGCTGTCCTACAGGGGTCGAGCGCTAGTCATAAACCAGCTGGTGGCCGCAATGTTGTGGTACCGGCTGGTCACTTTGACCCCTCCCCCTGCGTTTGTCGCCAAGATACAGAAGAAGCTGGTGGACTTCTTCTGAAACAACAGGAAGCACTGGGTCTCTGCTGCGGTCTTGAGTCTCCCGCTTGAGGAGGGCGGTCAGTCGTTGGTGTGCGTCAGCGCACAGCTCGCGACTTTTCGTCTTCAGACCCTGCAGAGATACCTTTACGTCGAGTCGCCTCCTAGGTGGTGCGCTCTGGCGATGTATTTCTTCCGCCAGCAGCGCGACCTCAACTACGACACGCAGCTCCTGTTTGTGAACTTGGGGGGTGTCAGGACCGCCCTCCGGGAGCTGCCTGTCTTTTACAAGGAACTCATCAGGGTCTGGAACAAAGTCTCCACCAAGCGCAGCTCTCCGCCGGCTGGAATGGCGGCTGTCCTGCAGGAACCGCTGCTCGGGAATCCGTACCTCCACGACCGAGGTTTTATGTGGCGATCGGAAGAGAGGTGGCTGGTGAGGTGACCAGGGTCAGGGACCTGCTCGATGGTGGAGGAGCGAGCTGGATGGCGCCAGGCACGCTGGCGCGGCGCCTAAATTCAGCCGACGGCCGCCACGCGGCCGAAGCCATCGAATCGCTAAAAACAGCTTTGGGCCCTGACTCTGTTAGGTGCATCGAGGAGGCTCAAGCACGTGGGGAGATCCCGTCCGAACTGACCCCCGTCCGGACGGAATTCCTCATTGGCGCCAAACCCCGGAACCTCCCTTGGGAGCCGGCGCCTCACAACTTGAGCCGCCTCGGGTAAATCCCCTCCGTGCCTTTCAGTTCTGCACGGAGGGGTTTCCTGTACGGGCTGCTCCTGCACACTCTCAACTTTGCCATCCTCGCCGGCCGTCCGGACACGCCATGGCGTACCATCTTGCCGTCCGGAGGAGGCGGGGGTCCCCGATGGAGGGCACTCTACGCAGGGGTCCTCCCACTATTCATCGGGGACTTGGCTTGGAGGGTGGTGCATGGAGCAGTGCCTTGCAACAAATTTTTAAGCCGGTTCACGGACTCCCAGGCCGCCTGCAATTTCTGCGGTCTGGAGGAGTCCGTGTTCCATATTTTTATTGAGTGCACGAGGTTGCAGCCCCTGTTCCATTATTTGAAGGGGCTGCTCCTGAAATTCTGGCTGCACTTCAGTCCAACTCTCCTGATCTTTGGGCACCCTGTGCGGAGGGGAGCGGGTAGGTCGGAAGGCCTCCTCGTAGGACTGCTCCTGGGCACGGCCAAGGGTGCCATCAGCCGGTCCAGGCAGCGGGCGGTCGAGGGGTCATTCAACCTGACTGCCTGCCTCTCTTCCGCTCTTACATCCGGTCCAGGGTGTCCTTGGAGATGGAGCACGCGGTGTCCACCGGTACGCTCGCGGCCTTCCGCGAGAGGTGGGCACCGGCGGGACTGGAGTGCATCATCACGCCCGGCAACCAAATTTTAATTTGATTTTACGTTTTAAAGTTTAATTTGTTTTAATTGCCGGTGCTTTTAGTGTCCCCCTTCCCTTTTATAGGGGGCACTGGGGAAAAAATTTGATTTTAGTGCCCAAAAAAAAACCAAAAAAAAAAAGAAAAACACAAAAAAAAACAAAAAAAGGAAGAAAAAAAGGGCCTTGTAAATGTCTGGTGTGTCATCCAGGTCGGGTGGCACAGTTTAATGTTTTGTTTTACAGATAAACTCTAAAAGAGTTTCATGCACAAGGACCCCCAGGTCCCTCTGCACTGCAGCATGTTGTAATTTCTCCCCATTCAAATAATATTCCCTTTTACTGTTTTTTTCCCCAAGGTGGATGACCTCACATTTTCCGACATTGTATTCCATCTGCCAAACCTTAGCCCATTCGCTTAACCTATCTAAATCTCTTTGGAGCCTCTCTGTGTCCTCTACACAATCCGCTTTCCCACTAATCATTGTATCATCTGCAAATTTTGTTACACTACACTCCGTCCCCTCTTCCAGGTCATCTATGTATATTGTAAACAGTTGTGGTCCCAGCACCGATCCCTGTGGCACACCACTAACCACCGATTTCCAACCCGAAAAGGACCCATTTATCCTGACTCTCTGCTTTCTCTTAGCCAGCCAATTCTCGATCCATGCTAATACATTTCCTCTGACTCCGCGTACCTTTATCTTCTGCAGTAACCTTTTGTGTGGCACCTTATCGAATGCCTTTTGGAAATCTAAATACACCACATCCATCGGTACACCTCTATCCACCATGCTCGTTATGTCCTCAAAGAATTCCTGTAAATTAGTTAAACATGATTTCCCCTTCATGAATCCATGTTGCGTTTGCTTGATTGCACTATTCCTATCTAGATGTCCCGCTATTTCTTCCTTAATGATAGCTTCAAGATTTTCCCCACTACAGATGTTAAACTAACCGGCCTATAGTTACCTGCCTTTTGACTGCCCTCTTTTTTAAACAGAGGCATTACATTAGCTGCTTTCCAATCCGCTGGTACCTCCCCAGAGTCCAGAGAATTTTGGTCGATTATAACGAATGCATCTGCTATAACTTCCGCCATCTCTTTTAATACCCTGGGATGCATTTCATCCGGACCAGGGGACTTGTCTACCTTGAGTCCCATTAGCCTGTCCAGCACTACACCCTAGTGATAGTGATTATCTCAAGGCCCTCCCTTCCTACATTTCCATGACCAGGAATTTTTGCCATGGTTTTTGTGTCTTCCACTGTGAAGACCGAAGCAAAATAATTGTTTAAGGTCTCAGCCATTTCCACATTTCCCATTATTAAATCCCCCTTCTCATCTTCTAAGGGACCAACATTTCCTTTAGTCACTCTTTTCCGTTTTATATATCGGTAAAAGCTTTTACTATCTGTTTTTATGTTTTGCGCAAGTTTACTTTCGTAATCTATCTTTCCTTTCTTTATTGCTTTCTTAGTCATTCTTTGCTGTCGTTTAAAATTTTCCCAATTTTCTAGTTTCCCACTAACCTTGGCCACCTTATACGCATTGGTTTTTAATTTGATACTCTCCTTTATTTCCTTGGTTATCCACGGCTGGTTATCCCTTCTCTTACCGCCCTTCTTTTTCACTGGAATATATTTTTGTTGAGCACTATGAAAGAGCTCCTTAAAAGTCCTCCACTGTTCCTCAATTGTGCCACCGTTTAGTCTGTGTTTCCAGTCTACTTTAGCCAACTCTGCCCTCATCCCGCTGTAGTCCCCTTTGTTTAAGCATAGTACGCGCGTTTGAGACACTACTTCCTCACCCTCAATCTGTATTACAAATTAAACCATATTGTGATCACTCATTCCGAAAGGATCTTTTACAAAGAGATCGTTTATTATTCCTGTCTCATTACACAGGACCAGATCTAAGATAGCTTGCTCCCTTGTAGGTTCTGTAACATACTGTTCTAAGAAACAATCCCGTATGCATTCTACGAATTCCTCCTCAAGGCTACCCCGTGCAATTTGATTTGACCAATCGATATATAGATTAAAATCCCCCATGATTACTGCCGTTCCTTTTTCACATGCCTCCATTATTCCATTGATTATTGTCCGCCCCACTGAAGTTATTATTTGGGGGCCTATAAACTACGCCCACCAGTGACTTTTTCCCCTTACTTTCTTTAATCTCCACCCACAATGATTCAACATTTTGTTCATTAGAGCCAATATCGTCTCTCACAACTGCCCTGATATCATCCTTTATTAACAGAGCTACCCCACCTCCTTTCCCTTCTTGTCTATCTTTCCAAATTGTCAGATATCCCACTATGTTTAATTAGCAGTCTTGGCCACCCTGCAACCACGTTTCTGTAATGGCCACCAAATCATACCCATTTGTAATGATTTGTGCCATCAACTCATTTACTTTATTTCGAATGCTGCGCGCGTTTAGGTAAAGTGTTTTAATACTAGTTTTTAAACCATGATGTTTCGTTTTGACCCCTTCTGCAGCCCCTTTATATTCATACATATTGTCCCTTCCTATCACCTTGTGGTTTACACTTACCCCAGTGCTACTCTGCTCTGTTGCCTTCTGCTTTTGCATTCTTTCTTGGGGTCCTGTTCATCTGAGCTCTCACCCACTCTCACTAGCTCAGAGCTCTCTCCTAGGTTCCGAATACGATTCGGTCTATACTTCCCTGTTTTCTCTCTCCCTCCTTTTATAAGAAGTGGGGTTACATTGACTACCCTCCACTCCATAGGAACTGATCCAGAGTCTATGGAATGTTGGAAAATGACTGTCAATGCATCCGCTATTTCCAAGGCCACCTGCTTAAGTACTCTGGGGTGCAGTCCATCAGGCCCTGGGGATTTATCGGCCTTCAATCCCATCAATTTCCCCAACACAATTTCCTGACTAATAAGGATTTCTCTCAGTTCCTCCTTCTTACTCGACCTCTGACCCCTTTTATATCCGGAAGGTTGTTTGTGTCCTCCTTAGTGAATACCGAACCAAAGTACTTGTTCAAGAATGAGAGGGGACCTCATAGAAACGTTTAAAATTCTGACGGGGTTCGACAGGTTAGATGCGGGAAGAATGTTCCCAATGTTGTGGAAGTCCAGAACCAGGGGACACAGTCTAAGGATAAGGGGTAAGCCATTTAGGACCGAGATGAGGAGGAATTTCTTCACCCAGAGTGTGGTGAACCTGTGGAATTCTCTACCACAGAAAGTTGTTGAGGCCAATTCACTAAATATATTCAAAAAGGAGTTAGATGAAGTCCTTACTACTAGGGGGATAAAGGGGTATGGTGAGAAAGCAGGAATGGGATACTGAAGTTGTATGTTCAGCCATGAACTCATTGAATGGCGGTGCAGGCTAGAAGGACCGAGTGGCCTACTCCTGCACTTATTTTCCAAGTTTCTATGGTCTGCCATTTCTTTGTTCCCCATTATGACTTCCCCTGATTCTGACTGTAGGGGACCTACGTTTGTCTTTACTAACCTTTTTCTCTTTACATATCTATAGAAGCTTTTGCAGTCCGTCTTAATGTTCCCTGCAAGCTTCCTCTCGTACTCTATTTTCCCTACCCTAACCAAACCCTTTGTCCTCCTCTGCTGATTTCTAAATTTCTCCCAGTCCCCAGTTTCACTGCTATTTTTGGCCAATTTGTATGCCACTTCCTTGGCTTTAATAGTATCCCTGATTTCCCTTGATAACCACGGTGAGCCACCTTCCTTTTTTTATTTTTTACGCCATTCAGGGATGTACAATTGTTGTAGTTCATCCATGCGGTCTCTAAATGTCTGCCATTGCCCATCCATAGTCAACCCCTTAAGTATCATTCGCCAATCTATTCTGGCCAATTCAGGCCTCATCCCTTCAAAGTTACCCTTCTTTATGTTTTGGACCATGGTCTCTGAATTAACTGTTTCATTCTCCATCCTAACGTCGAATTCTACCATATTATGGTCACTCTTCCCAAAGGGGCCTCGCACAACGAGATTGCTAATTAATCCTCTCTCATTACACAACACTCAGTCTAAGATGGCCTCCCCCCTTGTTGGTTCCTCAACATATTGGTCTAGAACACCATCCCTTATGCACTCCAGGAAATCCTCCTCCACTGTATTGCTTCCAGTTTGGTATGCCCAATCTATATGCATATTAAAGTCACCCATGATAACTGCTGCACCTTTATTGCATGCACCCATAATTTCCTGTTTGATGCCCTCCCCAACATCACTGCTGCTGTTTGGAGGTCTGTACACAACTCCCACTAACGTTTTTTGCCCTTTGATGTTCTGCAGCTCTACCCATATAGATTCCACATCATCCAATCTAATGTCCTTCCTATCTATTGCATTAACCTCCTCTTTAACCAGCAATGCTACCCCACCTCCTTTTCCTTATATTCTATCATTCCTGAATGTTGAATACCCCTGGATGTTGAGTTCCCAGCCCTGATCATCCTGGAGCCAAGTCTGTGTAATCGCAATCACATCATATCTGTTAATGTCTATTTGCACAGTTAATTCATCCACCTTATTACGGATACTCCTTGCATTAAGACACAAAGCCTTCAGGCTTGTTTTTTTAACAGCTTTTGTCCTTTTAAAATTATGATGTAGTGCGGCCCTTTTTGTTTCTTGTCTTTGTTTACTCGGCCTTCCACTATTGCTTTTTACCTTTCTACCATCTGGTTCTGACTCCATATTACTTCGCCCTATCTCACTGCATAGGTTCCCATCCCCCTGCCATATTAGTTCAAACACTGCCGAACTGCATTAACAAATGTTACCCCCAGGACATCAGTTCCAGTCCTACCCAAGTGCAAACCGTCCCTTTTGTACAGGTCCCACCTCCCCCAGAACTGGTTCCAATATCCCAGGAATTTGAATCCCTCCCTCTTGCACCACTGCTCAAGCCACATATTTATTCTAACTATCCTGCTCCCTCTGCTCTGATTAGCACATGGCATTGGTAGCAATCCAGAGATTACTAACTTTGAGGTTCTACTTTTTAATTTAACTCCTCGCTCCCTAAATTCAACTTGTAGGATCTCTTCCCGCTTCTTACCTATATCGTTGGTACCTACATGTACCACAACAACTGGCTGTTCACCCTCTCTCTCTAGAGTGCTCTGCAGCCGCTCCGAGACATCCTTGACCCTTGCACCAGGGAGGCAACATACCATTCTGGAGTCTCGGTTGTGGCCGCAGAATCTCCTATCTATTCCCCTTACAATAGAGTCCCCTATCACTATAGATCTCCCACTCATTTTCCCGCCCTTCTGTGCAGCAGAGCCACCCATGGTGCCATGAACTTGCTGCTGGTGCCTTCCCCTGTTAAGTCATCTCCCCCAACAGTATCCAAAACAGTATATCTGTTTTAGAGGGCGATGACCGCAGGGGACTCCTCATCTCATCTGAAAGACCGCACTTCCAACACTGCTGCATTCCCTCAGTGCTGCACTAGAGTGTCAGCCTAGATTTTTGTGCAGAAGTCTCTGGAGTGAACCCACAGCCTTCTGATTCATTGGCGAAAGTGCTACCAAATCAGCCATGGCTGACACATTGAGACTGAGACATTGTTAACATTTCAGAGACCTCTTCTGTCAGGTTCCATGCTACATTTTGATGAAGAGCAAGAGAGTTCTCACAGTGTCCTGGAAAACATCTGTGAGGGGGCCTGAGTAGTACTGGAACAAAGAATGTACTACATATCCTGCAAAATAGCCTACTAAAAGACAGCATAACTGGGAACCAAGCAGGCTTCCATAGTACCACCTTTAATCAGGAGGAAGTGAGTGGAGTTAAAAGAGAAGTTGATCGTGGTGAGAACAGGTTCAGCCAGGTGGTGGACTGCGGCGATGGATGGAGATTGGTTAGGCCGCTGTTCAAGATAGAAGTTGCAGGGTTTGAAATCTGTCCCGGTGAGGGATGGAGATGTAGAGGGACTGAACATCCGTGATGAAAAACAGACAATCGGAGATTATTAAAGTGGAAGAGGGCATTGGAGGAATCACAGATGTGGGATGGTAGAGAGTGGACAATTGGAACAAAGAAAAGTAACAAGATACAGGAGGTCGACTAGTTTTCATGAAAATCGGCAACAGATTTTTCATGGTGTTAAATCGCTCTTCTTTCTCCCCAAACCCCGATATTGTCCACGGCCAAGAGGGTGCCAACAGGACGGGGTATGATGAATGTATAAGAGACGTGGAGGGTGTTTGTAGCTCTAATCACTCCACTCAGCAGCCTGGCTGATTTCAAACCACAATTCCACTTGTTTAGCACTACACCAATCCATAACACTCTTCTATAACAGTGAGTAAACTTTAGCATTGTTGTTGCCAATTTAAGTTAATCTAAGGGTTAAGTCAAGACAGGAGAGCTCGGTCACGTGATATGCTCCTCCTGTACCATGTGGGAACTCAGGGACACTTCTGGCGTCCCTGACGACTATGTGTGCGGGAAGTGTAACCGCCTCCAGCTCCTGATGGACCGCGTTGCGGAATTGGAGCTGAGGGTGGATTTACTCTGGAGCATCCACGATGCTGAGAATGACGTGAGTAGCACATGTAGCGAGTTGGTCTAACCGCAGGTGAAGGGTCCACAGCCAGCTAGGGAATGGAAGACCAGCAGGAAGAGCAGTGCAAGGAAGGTAGTGCAGGGGTCTCCTGCGGTCATTCCCCTGCAAAACAGATACACCGCTTTGGGTACTGTTGAGGAGGATGATTCATCAGGGGAGGGCAGCAGCAGCCAAGTACATGGCACCATGGCTGGCTCTGCTGCACAGAAGGGTGGGAAAAAGAGTGGGAGAGCTATATTGATAGGGGACTCTATTGTAAGGGGAATGGATAGGAGTTTCTGCGGCCGCAACCGAGACTCCAGGATGGTATGTTGCCTCCCTGGTGCAAGGGTCAAGGATGTCATGGAGCGGCTGCAGAGCATTCTGGAAAGGGTGAACAGCCAGTTGTTGTGGTACATGCAGGTACCAACGATATAGGTAAGAAGCGGGAAGAGGTCCTACAAGCTGAATTTAGGGAGCGAGGAGTTAAATTAAAAAGTAGGTCTTCAAAAGATACTAATCTCTGGATTGCTACCAGTGCCATGTGCTAATCAGAGTAAAGGGAGCAGGATAGTTCGAATAAATACGTGGCTTGAGCAGTGGTGCTAGAGGGAGGGATTCAAATTCCTGGGACATTGGAACCAGTTCTGGGGGAAGTGGGACCTGTACAAAAGGGATGGTCTGCACTTGGACAGGACTGGAACTGATGTCCTGGGGGTAACATTTGCTAATGCAGTTCGGGAGTGTTTAAACTAATATGGCATGGGGATGGGAACCTATGCAGCGAGATAGGGCGAAGTAATATGGAGTCAGAACCAGATGGTAGAAAGGTAAAAAGCAATAGTGGAAGGCCGAGTAAACAAAGACAAGAAACAAAAAGGGCCGCACTACATCATAATTCTAAAAAGGACAAAGGATGTTAAAAAAACAAGTCTGAAGGCTTTGTGTCTTAATGCAAGGAGTATCCGTAATAAGGTGGATGAATTAACTGTGCAAATAGATGTTAACGGATATGATGTGATTGGGATTACAGAGACGTGGCTCCAGGATGATCAGGGCTGGGAACTCAACATCCATGGGTATTCAACATTCAGGAATGATAGAATAAAAGGAAAAGGAGGTGGGGTAGCATTGCTGGTTAAAGAGGAGGTTAATGCAATAGTTAGGAAGGACATTAGATTGGATGATGTGGAATCTATATGCGTAGAGCTGCAGAACACCAAAGGGCAAAAAACGTTAGTGGGAGTTGTGTACAGACCTCCAAACAGTAGTAGTGATGTTGGGGAGGGCATCAAACAGGAAATTAGGGGTGCATGCAAAAAGGGTGCAGCAGTTATCATGGGTAACTTCAATATGCATATAGATTGGGCATACCAAACTGGAAGCAATACAGTGGAGGAGGATTTCCTGGAGTGCATAAGGAATGGTTTTTCCAGACCAATATGTCGAGGAACCAACTAGGGGGGAGGCCATCTTAGACTGGGTGCTGTGTAATGAGAGAGGATTAATTAGCAAACTCCTTGTGCGAGGCCCCTTGGGAAAGAGTGACCATAATATGGTGGAATTCTACATTAGGATGGAGAATGAAACAGTTAATTCAGAGACCATGGTCCAGAACTTAAAGAAGGGTAACTTTGAAGGTTTGAGGCCTGAATTGGCTAGATAAGATTGGCGAATGATACTTAAGTGGTTGACTGTGGATGGGCAATGGCAGACATTTAGAGACTGCATGGATGAACTACAACAATTGTACATCCCTGTCTGGCGTAAAAATAAAAAAGGGAAGGTGGCTCAACCGTGGTTATCAAGGGAAATCAGGGATAGTATTAAAGCCAAGGAAGTGGAATACAAATTGGCCAGAAATAGCAGTGAACCTGGGGACTGGGAGAAATTTAGAACTCAGCAGAGGAGGACAAAGGGTTTGATCAGGGCAGGGAAAATGGAGTACGAGAGGAAGCTTACAGGGAACATTAAGACGGACTGAAAAAGCTTCTATAGATATGTAAAGAGAAAAAGGTTAGTAAAGACAAACGTAGGTCTCCTGCAGTCAGAATCAGGGGAAGTCATAACGGGGAACAAAGAAATGGCAGACCAATTGAACAAGTACTTTGGTTCGGTATTCACTAAGGAGGACACAAACAACCTTCCGGATATAAAAGGGGTCAGAGGGTCTAGTAAGAAGGAGGAACTGAGGGAAATCCTTATTAGTCGGGAAATTGTGTTGGGGAAATTGATGGGATTGAAGGCCGATAAATCCCCAGGGCCTGATGGACTGCATCCCAGAGTACTTAAGCAGGTGGCCTTGGAAATAGCGGATGCATTGACAGTCATTTTCCAACATTCCATAGACTCTGGATCAGTTCCTATGGAGCGGAGGGTAGCCAATGTAACCCCACTTTTTAAAAAAGGAGGGAAAGAGAAAACAGGGAATTATAGACCGGTCAGCCTGACATCAGTAGTGGGTAAAATGATGGAATCAATTATTAAGGATGTCATAGCAGCGAATTTGGAAAGAGGTGACATGATAGGTCCAAGTCAGCATGGATTTGTGAAAGGGAAATCATGCTTGACAAATCTTCTGGAATTTTTTGAGGATGTTTCCAGTAGAGTGGACAAGGGAGAACCAGTTGATGTGGTATATTTGGACTTTCAGAAGGCTTTTGACAAGGTCCCACACAAGAGATTAATGTGCAAAGTTAAAGCACATGGGATTGGGGGTAGTGTGCTGACGTGGATTGAGAACTGGTTGGCAGACAGGAAGCAAAGAGTAGGAGTAAATGGGTACTTTTCAGAATGGCAGGCAGTGACTAGTGGGGTACCGCAAGGTTCTGTGCTGGGGCCCCAGCTGTTTACATTGTACATTACTGATTTAGACGAGGAGATTAAATGTAGTATCTCCAAATTTGCAGATGACACTAAGGTGGGTGGCAGTGTGAGCTGCGAGGAGGATGCTATGAGGTTGCAGAGTGACTTGGATAGGTTAGGTGAGTGGGAAAATGCATGGCAGATGAAGTATAATGTGGATAAATGTGAGGTTATCCACTTTGGTGGTAAAAACAGAGAGACAGACTATTATCTGAATGGTGACAGATTAGGAAAAGGGGAGGTGCTACAAGACCTGGGTGTCATGGTACATCAGTCATTGAAGGTTGGCATGCAGGTACAGCAGGCGGTTAAGAAACCAAATGGCATGTTGGCCTTCATAGCGAGGGGATTTGAGTACAGGGGCAGGGAGGTGTTACTAAAGTTGTACAGGGCCTTGGTGAGGCCACACCTGGAGTATTGTGTACAGTTGTGGTCTTCTAACTTGAGGAAGGACATTCTTGCTATTGAGGGAGTGCAGCGAAGGTTCACCAGACTGATTCCGGGATGGCGGGACTGACATATCAAGAAAGACTGGATCAACTGGGCTTGTATTCACTGGAGTTCAGAAGAATGAGAGGGGATCTCATAGAAATGTTTAAAATTCTGACGGGTTTAGACAGGTTCGATGCAGGAAGAATGTTCCCAATGTTGGGGAAGTCCAGAACCAGGGGTCACAGTCTAAGGATAAGGGGTAAGCCATTTTGGACCGAGATGAGGAGAAACATCTTCACCCAGAGTGTGGTGAACCTGTGGAATTCTCTACCACAGAAAGTTGTTGAGGCCAATTCACTAAATATATTCAAAAAGGAGTTAGATGTAGTCCTTATACTAGGGGGATCAAGGGGTATGGCGAGAAAGCAGGAATGGGGTACTGAAGTTGCATGTTCAGCCATGAACTCATTGAATGGAGGTGCAGGCTCGAAGGGCAGAATGACCTATTCCTGCACCTATTTTCTATGTTTCTATGTTTGTATGTTTGTCTAATGAATTTTTTTGGTCTCGTCCTACTCCACTTGGCAGTTTTGTGGGATTTTCTTTGCACGCTCTAAGTGCTCCAACACTTTTAAATAATACAATTCAACTATGTGCACCCCTTGTTAATACAACCACTAGAATCCACAAATTAACAAATAAATTTCAAAGGGAAATCAAATCAAATTAAAATTCTGTTCCCTGTTGTAATGGTTGACCTCAGTCCCTCTGGTGCCCACCAGTCACTGAAGGCCTCCAGCGTGCTCCATCTCCAGGGACACCCTGGCGTGAACGTAGCCACGGAAGAGAGGCAGGCCGTCGGGCTGAATGACCCCCTTGACCACCCACTGCCTGGACCTGTTAATGGCCCCCTTGGCCATGCCCAGGAGCAGTCCTACGAGGAGGCCCTCCGACCTGCCCGCTCCCCTCCGCACAGGGTGCCCAAAGATCAGGAACGTGGGACTGAAGTGCAGCCAGAATTTGAGGAGCAGCCCCTTCAGATATTGGAAGAGGGGCTGCAACTATTTTGTTGCAACCAATCAAGTGCCCCCTGATTAAAGGGGGGTCACACTCCAAGAACTTTTCAAGTGCCCCCTTGTTTTTTTTTGAGGGTACTAAAAACTCAAATTATACAAGTGCCCCCTGGTTAAAAGGGTGAGGGGAGGCCACTAAGACCGACACAATAAACAAATTAAACTTTGGCAGTAATTAAAATCAAATCAAAATTTGTTTGCCGGGGGTGATGATGCACTCCAGTTCCTCCGGTGCCCACCTCTCGCGGAAGGCCGCGAGCGTACCGGTGGACACCGTGTGCTCCATCTCCAAGGACATCCTGGCCCAGATGTAACCGTGGAAGAGAGGCAGGCAGTCAGGCTGAACGACCCCCTCGACCACCTGCTGCCTGGACCGGCTGATGGCACCCTTGGCCATGCCCAGAGGCCTTCGGACCCACCCAATCCCCACCGCACAGGGTGCCCAAAGATCAGGAGCGTGGGACTGAAGTGCAACCAGAATTTGAGGAGCAGCCCCTTCAAATATTGGAAGAGGGGCTGCAACCTCACACACTCTATAAAAACGTGGAGCACAGACTCCTCGAAGTGCTCTATTTCCATTTTGACTGCTCCCAGGTAATCTGGCACTTCTCTTTAATTGCTTTCCTTTTCTGTTACTTACTGTTGCTTTTTCTGTTTAATTGTTCTCCTTTGTGGTTTATTTTTTGGGTTTTTCTTTTTTTTTTTTTTCTTTTTGGGCACTAAAATCAAATTTTTTCCTCCAGTGCCCTCTATAAAAGGGGAGGGGGACACTAAAAGCACCGGCAATTAAAACAAATTAAACTTTAAAACATAAAATCAAATTAAAATTTGGTTGCCGGGCGTGACGATGCACTCCAGTCCCTCCGATGCCCACGTCTCGCGGAAGGCCGCGAGCGTACCGGTGGACACCGCGTGCTCCATCTCCAAGGACACCCTGGCACGGATGTAGGCGCGGAAGAGAGGCAGGCAGTCAGGTTGAACGACCCCCTCGACCGCCCGCTGCCTGGACCGGCTGATGGCACCCTTGGCCGTGCCCAGGAGCAGTCCTACGAGGAGGCCCTCGGACCTACCCGCTCCCCTCCGCACAGGGTGCCCAAAGATCAGGAGAGTGGGACTGAAGTGCAGCCAGAATTTCAGGAGCAGCCCCTTCAAATATTGGAAGAGGGGCTGCAACCTCACACACTCTATAAAAACATGGAACACGGACTCCTCGAAGTGCTCTATTTCCATTTTGACTGCTCCCAGGTAATCTGGCACTTCTCTCTAATTTGCTTTCTTTTTCTGTTACTTACTGTTGCTTTTTCTGTTTAATTGTTCTCCTTTGTGTACCAACAAATGGATCCCAGCTGCCAGCTATTAGCCAAAGCTCACAACTGCCAACTTATTTTACAGTTTGATTTGTTTTAATTGCCGGTTTTAGTGTCCCCCTCCCCTTTTATAGGGGGCACTTGTAAATTATATGATTTTAATGCCCAAAAAAAATCACAACTGCCGCCAACTGCTACTTTAAGGGAAAAGAGGACAGGCATTTGCTACTAACAGGTGATTTGATTAATACCTCTCACCTGGAACCGTTCTATCAATCCAGTCAGCAATTAGGACAAGGTGTCCTTCTGCTCCCTGCGTTTACTTTGAAAGGGAAGGTTTCTACAGGAGGAGCTTTGATGCTCACTGAGAATTAAAAAAAAAAACATGGTCCTAAGAGATATGTCGTTACTATTAGATGGAAAGTTGTTTTTGTACAAAAACCAATTTGCCTCCTCCAATATTATTTATTTGGTGGCAGGGCGGAGGGGGAATCCTGGGAGGAAAAAAAAACTAGTTCTTAGAAGTGGGAAATTAGTCTGGGTGTTACTGTGCATATTTTTATTAACCACCCTCTAAGATGGGAAGTATAGCTGGTCCTGAAAAATGACCTGAACTGAGCACTAACAGAAAGACTTACATTTATATAAAAGCCCTTCATGATTACCAAACATCCCAAAGCACTTTACAGCCAATGAAGTAGTTTTGGACTGTAGTCACTGTTGTAATGTGGGACACGATTAGGTGTGTTAAAGTTGGCCAATATCTCTGCAGTGTTGAAAACTGCAGCCCCTCTCTTACCAGTCCAGGACCCGGCTATAAAGTAACGGTTGGATTTTTCTCTCTCAGCCTGTTTGTTTTTGGTCATCTAGGGACCGAAATTCAGTGCCGCCAGAAAGCTGGCGGTGTTAAGGTCCTTTCCCCGTTAGCGCCGTAATGTTTGCAGTGGCCGTTGGATCCAAATTCAGCCTTTTGACCACGAAAAAGTCCTTCAGCACTAATAGTGCCTCAAAACTGATAGTTTTCAGTCTTAATTGGGGCCTTATTCCCACGGGAAAATTCACCCTTAGGGTGATTGGTAACCAACGAGCCAGCTGCTTCCTGGCCTTCTTAAGAGGCCAGGGTTTGCAGCTAGGCCCTGAGGAGGGGAGGAGCAGTGTGGAATGATATGATTATGATATGATTATGATATCATATCATAATCATACCGTTATCATAATCATATGATTATGATATGATTATGATATGAGATGGATATGATAACGATATGATAACGATATGATTATGATATGATTGCTGGTGTGTTAAGAAGGGCAAGTAGGTTTCCAGATGCCAAGCTGGAGACCCTGATGCAGGGAGTGGAGGGAAGGAGGCAACTTCTCTACCCTGACTTGGGAAGATCGACTCATAGAAACATAGAAAATAGGTGCAGGAGTAGGCCATTCGTCCCTTCGAGCCTGCACCACCATTCAATAAGATCATGGCTGATCAATCACCTCAGTAGCCCTTTCCTGCTTTCTCTCCATACCCACTTGATCCCTTTGGCCGTAAGGGCTATATCTAACTCCCTCTTGAATATAACCAATGAACTGGCATCAACAACTCTCTGCAGTAGGGAATTCCACAGGTTAACAACTCTCTGAGTGAAGAAGTTTCTCCTCATCTCAGTCCTAAATGGCCTACCCCTTATCCTAAGACTGTGTCCCCTGGTTCTGGACTTCCCCAACACCGGGAACATTCTTCCAGCATCTAACCTGCCCAGTCCCATCAGAATGTTATATGTTTCTATGAGATCCCCTCTCATTCTTCTAAACTCCAGTGAATACAGGCCCAGTCAATCCAGTCTCTCCTCATATGTCAGTCCTGCCATCCCAGGAATCAGTCTGGTGAACCTTCGCTGCACTCCCTTAATAGCAAGAACATCCTTCCTCAGATTAGGAGACCAAAACTGAACACAATATTCCAGGTGAGCCCTCACCAAGGCCCTGTACAACTGCAGTAAGACCTCCCCGCTCCTATACGCAAATCCCCTAGCTATGAAAGCCAACATAACATTTGCCTTCTTCACCACCTGCTGTACCAGCATGCCAACTTTCAATGACTGATGTACCATGACACCCAGGTCTCGTTGCACTTCCCCTTTTCCTAATCTGCCGCCATTCAGATAATATTCTGTCTTCGTGTTTTTGCCACCAAACTGGATAACCTCACATTTATCCACATTATACTGCATCTGCCATGCATTTGCCCACTCACCTAACCTATCTAAGTCACCCTGCAGCCTCTTAGCGTCCTCCTCACAGCTCACACCGCCACCCAGCTTAATGTCATTCGCAAACTTGGAGATGTTACACTCAATTCCTTCATCTAAATCATTAATGTATATTGTAAATAGCTGGGGTCCCAGCACTGAGCCCTGCAGCACCCCACTAGTCACTGCCTGCCATTCTGAAAAAGACCCGTTTATCCCAACTCTCTGCTTCCTGTCTGCCAACCAGTTCTCCATCCACATCAGTACATTACCCCCAATACCATGTGCTTTAATTTTGCACACCAATCTCTTGCGTGGGACCTTGTCAAAAGCCTTTTGAAAGTCCAAAAACACCACATCCACTGGTTCTCCCTTGTCCACTCTGCTAGTTACATCCTCAAAATATTCTAGAAGATTTGTCAAGCTTGATTTCCCTTTCATAAATCTATGCTGACTTGGACCTATCCTGTCACTGCTTTCCAAATGCACTGCTATTTCATCTTTAATAATTGATTCCAACATTTTCCCCACTACTGATGTCAGGCTAACTGGTCTATAATTATCCATTTTCTCTCTCCCTCCTTTTTTAAAATGTGGTGTTACCCTCCAGTCCGTAGGAACTGATCCAGAGTTGATAGACTGTTGGAAAATGATCACCAATGCATCGGCTATTTCTAGGGCCACTTCCTTAAGTACTCTGGGATGCAGACCATCAGGCCCCGGGGATTTATCGGCCTTCAATCCCATCAATTTCCCTAGCACAATTTCCCGCCTAATAAGGATTTCCTTCAGTTCCTCCTTCTCACTAGACCCTCGGTCCCCTAGTATTTCCGGAAGGTTATTTATGTCTTCCTTCGTGAAGACAGAACCAAAGTATTTGTTCAACTGGTCTGCCATTTCTTTGTTTCCCATTATAAATTCACCTGAATCTGACTGCAAGGGACATACCTGTCTTCACTAATCTTTTTCTCTTCACATATCTTTAGAATCTTTTGCAGTCAGTTTTTATGTTCCCAGCAAGCTTCCTCTCATACTCTATTTCCCCCCCTCCTAATTAGCCCCTTTGTCTTCCTCTGCTGAATTCTAAATTTCTCCCAGTCCTCAGGTTTGTTGCTTTTTCTGGCCAATTTATATGCCTCTTCCTTGGATCTTACACTATTCTTAGTTTTCCTTGTTAGCCATGGTTGAGCCACCTTCCCCGTTTTATTTTTACTCCAGACAGGGATGTACAATTGTTGAAGTTCTTCCATGCGATCTTTAAATGTTTGCCATTACCTATCCACCCTTTAAGTATCATTTGCCAGTCTATTCTAGCCAATTCACGTCTCATACCATCGAAGTTACCTTTCCCTAAGTTCAGAACCCTAGTCTCTGAATTAACTGTGTCACTCTCCATCTTAATAAAGAATTCTACCATATTATGGTCACTCTTCCCCAAGGGGCCTCGCACAACAAGATTGCTAATTAGTCCTTTCTCATTTCACATCACCCAGTCTAGAATGGCCAGCCCTCTAGTTGGTTCCTCGACATATTGGTCTAGAAAGCCATCCCTAATACACTCCAGGAAATCCTCCTCCACCGCATTGCTACCAGTTTGGTTAGCCCAATCTATATGTAGACTAAAGTCACCCATGATAACTGCTGTACCCTTATTGCACACATCCCTAATTTCTTCTTTGATGCTGTCCCAAACCTCACTACTACTGTTTGGTGGTCTGTACACAACTCCCACTAGCGTTTTCTGCCCTTTGATATTCCGTAGCTCCACCCATACCGATTCCACATCATCCAAGCTAATGTCCTTCCTTACTATTGCGTTAATCTCCTCTTTAACCAGCAACGTCACCCCACCTCCTTTTCCTTTCTGTCTATCCTTCCTGAATGTTGAACACCCCTGGATGTTGAGTTCCCAGAGTTGGTCATCCTGGAGCCATGTCTCCATCACACCAGCAGTTTAGCAATGTCTGGCGGGAGATAGCAGAAGAGTTGTCATGGACCTCCATCCATAATCGAACAGTGACCCGATGTTGAAAAAGGATGAGCGACATAATTCATTTGATGAAAGTGAGAACCCATTCCACCAAATGCTAACATTCCATTTCCTCTCCTTCAGCCTTGCCTTATTTCCCACCTTCACTCATTGGTCACTGACATAGCATTTCATTGATGAGGCCGCTATAATGGAGGCCCTCTCATCTTACATTGACAGCTGCATGTCACCGTCACACACTTGTGCTCTCATTTCTGATGCATCATCACGGTGCTACAAACCAACCATTCTTTGTTTTTGCAGGCCAAACTTGCTCATAATCGGTTTGAGCAAAGGAGGACTCATGAGGCAAGGGTCGAGGCCATCGGGGGCAGACATGGTGCCTTCCCTGTGGGCCTGGGCACTGGTGATGCAGGTGAGGGTAAGTGACAACCTTTCTTTAATGCTATCTCTCCTTGAATGTTGCAGCACCTACAGTGCCTTTGCTTCTGAAAGTCTGCTACTTGTAGGCTCCATGCGTAAATTCCCTACCTCCCCCACACGGCAGCCCTTCTCCCATTGATGCTTGCAGATGAGAGGCAGCCGAGGCGAGGGAGAGGCTCCTCCTGAGATGCTGTCACCAGGTCTGCAGGAGACCCTTGCTGAGACCCAGCCAGATGAGACTAATGACAGCATTGAGGAGACTGAGGTGTCGAGCATTGCTGAGACCTTAGATATAACACCATCTTTTGGCGACCTCAGCGATGAGGAAGAGGAGGATAATGCTGAGAGCACAACATCACAGCTTCCAACCACATGTGCCAGCTCAGATACTGGGAGTGCGCGGTCCAGTGTATGTAGTATAGTAGAGGGGTCTGCACTGGGTGTTGCACTGGGGACTAGCGGGCTGCAGCATGGTGACAGGGCTAGGCAACTTAAGGTGCCACCTCTCCGGGGCGCAAGTCTGCACCGGAGTTCTGCGGGGGAGGTCTCGGACGAGCCCATCGATGTTGCGGTTTACAAAACAAGAGTGGAGGCCATGCATTCCCTGATGTTGGGGGCACTGGCAAGGGTGCTAGAGAGCCTGTCAGTGAGGAGCATGGAGGAGTCCGCCTCCCGCATAGTTGACAGCTCTGCGCACTCCATGGAGCCCATCGTTGCCAGTGTGCAGGCGATGGTGGACTCCCAGAATGTCCGTGCGGATCCTACTGTGATGCTGCAACCCGTAGGTGATGTTGCAGCACAGGCGCGAGGGAACGAACGTATCGGTGCTGCTTTGGAGAGGATGGCCGGTGGCTCTGCAAGAGTCGACGGAGCGTCTAAATGCTGTCATATCTGGTGGCTTTCAGACCGTGGCTGCTCTCATGCAGTCTCAGCTGGATGCCCTCCGAGACCTCGGTGTTGCTTTCGCGGCTGGGTCCACCACGGGCCACAGGGACCTACCGGTGTGGCACCACAGCACCGACCTAAGCTCCCTCAGATTGATGGTGGTGGTTTTGTGCTGCCCCTGATGAGTTACTCAGGCTCCTCGGGCCAGGATACAGATGATGTGCCCCCTCCAGCTCTCAGCATTCCTGGCCCCAGACCTCTCACTCCGCCAGTGCCTGCATGCATGGCCTCGCTCGAGCCAAGCCAGACTGAACCCTCCCAGGAGGTTGATGACCACGTCTCCAGCTGGGACTTCCAGGTCCAAAGCTGGTCGAGGGTGTCCTAGAAGGACATCTGCAGCTTCCGCACAGGGAAGACAGCAGCCCTCCCAGTCCCATGAGGCAGCCACAGGGGAGACACTGAGGCGAAGTCGTAGGTAAGGCACGCGTAAGAGGGGTTACAAGGAGCTGCACAAGGGTGGCAAATGATGTTTATATGTTATTTTTCTGCACTGTTTATTGTTCTATTCGTTGTTAGGAGTTATACTGAGTATGTATTAAATCTTAATTTTTTTGCACCTATATCTGGGCTGCTGTATATTGTAAGGGTGGGCAAAGCACTTATTGGGATGGTCATGGAAAGTAAAATTTGCCGGGTCATGTGGGGATGAAATTATCGGAATCGAGTAGTAATCTGACGAGTCTGGACTGCCTTTGCATGTTTGGGATGGCGACGATGCCTCCTGGGTGGCTCAGGACACTCCCCCCCCCCATCTCCTCCTCCTCCTCCCCCTCGCTCCTCCCTCACCCCCTCCTCCACCTGGTGCTGCTACGCCTTCTCCTCCTCCTCCTCCCCCTCCTCCTCCTCCCCCTCCTCCTGCAGTGGGACTGCTGGTTCGGCCTCCAGCTACTGTCCACTATTGACAACCAGGTTAGCAGCATGCAGCAGACGACCACAAAGATGGAGACCCGTTCAGGCGACTACTGCATTGCTCCACCAGAGTGGTTCAGGCAATGGAACCTCTGCTTCAGCATCCCAATGCAGTGCTCAATGATGCAGCTAGTCCCAGAATGAGCGTCGTTGTAGGAATTCTCGGCCGCAGTCCTGGGGTTGCAAAGCGGAGTGAGCAGCCAAGTGGACAGCGGATATCCCTTACCCCCAAACACTCCTGATTTGGGCAGGCACACTGCTCTGGCGCAGGATGAAGGCATCATAGGAGCTGCCTGTATACCTGGCATCAACAGCCAAGATCCTTTGCTGGTGGTTGCACACCAAATGAGCATTCAGAGAGTGGTACCCTTTTCTGTTGATAAACAGTTCGGGCTGATGTTGTGGCACCCCCAGACCGACATGTGTGCAGTCGATGTGTTGTTCAAGTGAAGAGTGCAATATATCTCCTTCCCCATGACCAGGGAGAAACAGGTGGAGCACCCTGGGGAAACCTGCAATCCGCAGAAATCGGCCTGGCGCTCCACCTGTTTCTCCCTGGTCATGGGGAAGGAGATATATTGCCCTCTTCACTTGTACAACACATTGGTGACCTGCCGGATGGACCGATGGGCAGAGAACTGTGATATGTTCGAGATGTCTGCACTTGCAAACTGGAACGAGCCCGTTGTGTAAAAGTTCAATGCTATGGTTACTTTGGTCTCCACGCTGGGCACTGTCTTCAGCCTTGTGTGAGGCTCTAAATCTGGCCAAAGGACATTGCAGAGCTCGGTCAAGATGTTCTTCGTGAATCTCAGCCTCCGCACACATAGCTCGTTGCTGAGCTGCAGGAATGACAACTGATGCCGGTACACCCTAACACGGTAGGGCCTCCTTGGCAGGGTTATGTGCTGGGCTCCTCCCATGCCAGCTGGATGAGCACCTTCTCCCTCTTCCTCATTGTGTTGTGTATCCTCTGCAGGCTGCTGCTGGCATGGCGCCTCACCCAGTGTCTGGTGAGGGGGCTTCACGTACCTCGCCCTCCTCCCCACGCCAACTCCCTGCTGTCCCGCCTCTGCACGGTGAGGTCTGCGGACTTCTGTTGGGCAGCCATGGCTGCTGCCTCCTTTGTCCGCTGCCTGAGGACTCGTTGGTGATGGCGACGCTTCTTCCCGCGTGCCTCCCTTCTCTGATAATGAGGAGCGGGCTATGCCCTGCCAAAACTGAGCCCATTATGGGTGGAGGCACGACCCTCCGTGCCAGCAGAGATTTATGCCCACCAGCCACGAATAATTAGATAATGAGATGTGGAACAAGCAGCTCCGATATTTTTTTTCACCAGCAAAAAACCCGAAGAAAGCAGCTGGCGCTCTCCCACTGTGCACCGACCCTAAAAGCCGGCGGGGTCACTGCCCGCTAAAGGGCCGGCTTTTTGCAGGCGAAAATGGGTCCGGGGACGGAGCGGCAGCGGTGCGCACTTTTATCGCGTCATCACTGCCGCAAGTCCCACAGCGCCACGAAAGTCCATCGATCGCAGCGGTGGCCCACAACGCAGCAAAACCTCCCAGACCGAATTTGAGTCGGGCGGCCAGTTGACCATAAAGCGACGGCCATGGGATTCCACCACATGGCTGCCGCAAACGGGTAGTAACGGGTCTTACCGAGACCCTGAATTTCAGTCCCCTGGTGTATTACGTTCAGGAAAGTCATTGGTCTTTCAGCTACACATTCACAGCCTTGGAATACTTGTGTAAATATAATCCATTGACTGTGTGGAAAGTTTCTTGGACCAATGAGCCCTGTGCACTCCATCTCCCAATTAGTTATAGAAACAGAGAAACATAGAAGCATAGAAAATAGGTGCAGGAGTAGGCCATTCGGCCCTTCGAGCCTGCACCACCATTCGATATGATCATGGCTGATCATGCAACTTCAGTACCCCACTCCTGCCTTCTCTCCATACCCCCTGATCCCTTTAGCCGTAAGGGCTACATCTAACTCCCTTTTGAATATATCCAACGAACTGGACTCAACAACTTTCTGTGGTAGAGAATTCCATAGGTTCACAATTCTCTGGGTGAAAAGGTTTCTCCTCATCTCTGTCCTAGACGGCTTACCCCTTATCCTTAGACTGTGACCCCTGGTTCTGAACTTCCCTAACATCGGGAACATTCTTCCTGCATCTAACCTGTCCAATTCCGTCAGAAGTTTATATGTTTCTACGAGATCCCCTCTCATTCTTCTAAATTCCATTGAATATAAGCCTAGTCAATCCAATCTTTCTTCATATGTCAATCCTGCTATCCCGGGAATCAGTCTGGTGAACCTTCACTGCACTCCCTCAATAGCAAGAACGTCCTTCCTCAGATTAGGAGACCAAAACTGTGCACAATATTCCAGGTATGCTCTCAACAAGGCCCTGTACCACTGCAGTAAGACCTCCCTGCTCCTATACTCAAATCCCCTCGTTATGAAGGCCAACATGCCATTTGCTTTCTTTACTGCCTGCTGTACCTGCATGTCTACTTTCAATGACTGATGTACCATGGCACCCAAGTCTCGTTGCACCTCCCCTTTTACTAATTATACTTTACAGCATCACTTTTTCACATCTGGCTTTTGTTGATATCCTCAGTTAGACTGGCCCCAATTATTTCTTTTTCGCATGTGTCCCCCTTTAAGGGAGAACATTTGTTACGGGTCAGTAGAACTAGTTAACACACCATCTTATTTAAGCAGCCCATATCTAAATAGAACCAGTCTATTGAAGAGAGGGAGGGGAAATGCAAGGCAATCGGAGAAAGCGTCAAATTACAATGGAAAAAGTTCAACCAAATCAGAAATTATGTTTTTTTTTTGACATATTTAATTTGCATTTCAATTTTAATGTTTTTTTTAGCTTGTGATCATTATTAAAATAAAACTTACTGGTATGAAGGTATGATATCATTGCTGACTAGTGCCGAGAATTCACTGGATGAAGGAGCAGCAAATGGTGCAACAGTGATGGGGGAAAACTGTGATACTACCAGCTGATTTCTCTATGATAAGCAACACATGCTTAAAGACTCGGCAGAGGATTATGTTTCTCAATAAACAGTTGAAATAAAAACTGGTGCAGAGTTTTCCTTTTTAAAGGAGCAGTTACTATAGCAGTAGCATTTCTGTAGTACTCTTATAGGATGTTTCCGTATAACCGTCAGTTATATGTTTGTGCTATGGTAGTTATTATCTGCTTAACACAATGCAGTACTTTCATCGACATGGGAATGCCCGTACAACAATGATGATGCGCCTGGAAGAAAATAAGTACAAAATGTAAATCTAAAACAAATCCTTTCTGGTTATAAAATGGCTGCCCCGTATGGTGCTAATAAAAATTACAAAATGGCTGCCTGAAGTATGGAAAGCAATTTTTAAAAAGTGCAGCGTTGCTGAATTATGGGCCCCGCTAAAAATAAATGTCCTGGCCTGTATGATCTATTGCTAGTTCAGCCTGCTATAAACTGCCAGATTAAAAAAAAAATAAGTATATAGGATAAAATCATTCACAATAATTATTTTGAAATTGTTCATAAATCCACTAACTTTGTGATGTCCAATTCAATTTAATGAAATGTTAAGTGTTATTCAACTTCCTGTCCCCTTTCCAGGTTTTAACATTTTCAAATGTTTTATTTATACTAAAACAATCTGCTTAGTGATTCCTTAACGTGACATGTGTTATAGTTTCCAGATTTTTCTTGCAGTGATATCGTCCATGTGTGCAGATAGGCGAGCAGGCAATAAGATTCAGGAACAAAATAGTGATCCTGATAAGGAGGACATGGGCAGGTAGAGTTCATGGTGGAATTTGCTTACTTTACAGGCCCACCATGACCTTATCAAATACCCATACTGAATGATGCAAGTTACCACACTGATAGCTCAGTGAGTACTGTCACGAGCTACCACTACCAAGATTTAGAACAGTCAGACATCAAGCCTACCTCAACTTATGGGCTATCACAGTATTGTAATATAGGTTCCAACTACTGCTTCACCAAGTGGACTACTGTGGTAATGCAGCCATTGCTGTTAACAAAAAGAACAAGCCATCTTGGAGTCTGTGTGTGTTATGGTGTGGTAAGGAATATTCTACATTGGCGACGAGGATGATTCCTGGATACTGTAGATGAAATTTTTGTTGGTGGATGATTTCAGCCAAAAAACAGGCTAGAGAGGTCCTTTGTTTGTAGAACAGCTGAAAATCCAAGGCAAATTATAAGGACACTTGGCTGAACTGCCAGAGTCCAGATGGCTGCGCCTATGGGAATGATAGGGCAGTTGGAGGAGTTTCAACACGACCGTGAGACTTTTGGAGCATATGTGGAGTGGCTAGAAATGTTTTTCACCGTGAATAGTATCATCGAAATCCCCGATGATGAAAACTGTAACCGGGTGGTGTTGGAAAGAAAACAGGTGATTTTCCTGACTGAAGCAGGCCCTGAGGTGTAGGAAACCCTGAAAAATTTGCTTGTTCCCATCAAGCCAAAGGACACATCACTGACGGAGATTCTAATTAAGTTAGAACAGCATTACAGTCCTGAGCCCCTAGTTGAAAGTTATAATTTCAGAATACGAAATCAATTACCCGACGAGGTATAAATGAAGACATTGTAGCATTAAAAAAGCTATCTATTCACTGTCATTTCGGAAAATTTCAGGACCGAGTATTACATGACCACTTTGTTTATGGGATGAAAAATGGGAGTGATCAGAAGGAAGTCATTGACGACTCGTAACTTGACTTTTGATGTAGCTTGTCAGACAGCTATGTCAATGGATATGGCCAACCAATATTCCAGAGAATTTCGTACCATTTCCAGTCATCAGACAACAGAGGTGAATCGCCTGCAGGTTAAAAGAAAAAGGCAGTTGGGCCTCAAGGCCTCAGCAATTGGCCAAAGTAACAGAGCATTGAAGTCATGCTATTGGTGCCTGGGACAACACACTACTCAAAGTTGTCCACATGTGAAGAAAGAGTGTTTCATCTGCAGGAAATCTGGGCATCTTGCGAAGGCATGCCGACTGAAGAGTAAACCAACTTTCAAGGCTATAAGTAGAAATCCCCAGAGACTACATAGCATTGAAGAAAAGCAACAGGATGCAGAGATACACATCATTAGGAGCCTGAGGGTATCTAACAGCAATTCGAAAAGTATCATCATCCAAGTAGATGTTGCAGGAACCAAATACCCATGAAAATCGACATGGGTACATTCGTGAGCATAGTACCGGAATCGCTATATCTTGACAAATTGTGTGATTTCCCATTGGAGAAATCCAAGGTGAACTGTGAGATTACTCCGGGGAGAACATTCCTGTGGTAGGTCGTATCACTGTACCAGTGAAATACAAGGATCAATTTCAGAGCTTGCCTCTCTTAGAAGTGCCTTACTAGGAAGAAATTGGTTGGGATTACTGAAGCTGGATTGGAATGAGATTTTTTGAGTTAAAACAAGATTTGCATCGAAGGATGATGTCATCAAGAAGTATCCGAAGGTGTTCTGCGAAACAGGCAGTCTGAACCAAGGCTACAAAGCGAGTATTAGAGTGCAGAAAGAAGATAGACCAGTTTACTGCAAGCCACGTCCCGTTACATATGCACTCGAGGAGAAAGTTGAGCAAGTACTCAAAAGACTAGAGACTGAGAATATTATCTCGAAGATAGATCTATGTAATTGGGTTACACCCATTGTTGTTGTACCTAAAGTCAGATGGTAAGGTAAGGTTATGTGGTGATTATAAAGTAACCCTAAACCAGGTTCGAGAGGGTAATCTCCCCAATACATTGCCAAATGTAGAAGATTTATTCACAACACTGACAGGTGGTCAGATCTTCTCAAAGTTAGATCTCACAAATGCCTACTTACAACTGGAGCTAGATGAGGAGTCCAAGTCATGCTTGACTATAAATACTCATCTGGGCCTATATCAATTTAATAGCTTACCAGTTGGAGTGTCTTCCGCCCCTGCCATATTCCAAGGGATGATGAACCCGATTTTGCAAGATATTGAAGGTATTCAGCACCAAATAGGCAAATCCATAATAACATATTGAATGAAGTGCTGAAATGTCTAGAGAAGCACAGAGTTTGAGTGACTGCTTGCAAGTGTGAGTTATTTCAAAACTCAGTGGAGTACTTAGGGCACAGAGTAGACAAAGGTGATTTACATCCAATCAAGGGAAAGCTGGATGCAATTAGAAATACACCCACTCCCAAGAATGTCACTGAACTTCGTTAATTTTTGGGTCTTTTGAACTATTAGGGGAAGTTCTGAATTTGACTACAGTGTTACATCGACTGAATGAACTGTTGAAAAAACAGGTCCATTGGAAGTGGTCAGAAGAATGCGACGTAGCATTCAAGGAGTGAAAAAGCCAATTGGTAGAGAGTACCATGTTAGTTCACTATGATGTATCGAAAGAGAATCATGATAGAGGGAAAGAGAAAGAAATGTGAAATTAAATCGGAAGGCAAGAGTGAAGAACTATCACCATAAATGGTTAAAGTGGTTACCAGGAAGAGTGGTGAAGATATGTGGTCCTCGCACATATTTGGTCAAGATAACCAGCCATGGATAACCAAGGAAATAAAGGAAAGTATCAAATCAAAGACCAATGCATAAAAGGTGGCCAAGGTTAGTGGGAAACTAGAGGATTGGGAAGATTTTAAGCAACAGCAAAGAATGACTAAAAAAGCAATAAAGAAAGGGAAGATAGATTACGAAGGTAAACTTGCGCAAAACATAAAAACAGATAGTAAAAGCTTTTACAGATATATAAAACGGAAAAGAGTGACTAAAGTAAATGTTGGTCCCTTAGAAGATGAAAAGGGGGATTTAATAATGGGAAATGTGGAAATGGCTGAGACCTTAAACAATTATTTTGCTTCGGTCTTCACAGTGGAAGACACAAAAACCATGCCAAACATTACTGGTCATAGGAATGTGGGAAGGGAGGACCTTGAGATGATCACTATCACTAGGGAGGTAGTGCTCGACAGACTAATGGGACTGAAGGTAGACAAGTCCCCTGGTCCTGATGAAATGCATCCTAGGGTATTAAAAGAGATGGCGGAAGTTATAGCAGATGCATTTGTTATAATCTACCAAAATTCTCTGGACTCTGGGGAGGTACCAGCGGATTGGAGAGCAGCTAATGTAACGCCTCTGTTTAAAAAAGGGGGCAGGTAAAAGGCAGGTAACTATAGGCCGGTTAGTTTAACATCTGTAGTGGGGAAAATGCTTGAAACTATCATTAAGGAAGAAATAGCGGGACATCTGGATAGGAATAGTGCAATCAAGCAGACGCAGCATGGATTCATGAAAGGGAAATCATGTTTAACTAATTTACTGGAATTCTTTGAGGATATAACGAGCATGGTGGATAGAGGTGTACCGATGGATGTGGTGTATTTAGATTTCCAAAAGGCATTCAATAAGGTGCCACACAAAAGGTTACTGCAGAAGATAAAGGTACGCGGAGTCAGAGGAAATGTATTAGCATGGATAGAGAATTGGCTGGCGAACAGAAAGCAGAGAGTCGGGATAAATGGGTCCTTTTCCGGTTGGAAATCAGTGGTTAGTGGTGTGCCACAGGGATCAGTGCTGGGACCACAACTGTTTACAATATACATAGATGACCTAGAGGAGGGGACAGAGTGTAGTGCAACAAAATTTGCAGATGACACTAAGATTAGTGGGAAAGCAGGTTGTGTAGAGGACTCAGAGAGGCTGCAAGGAGATTTGGATAGGTTAAGCGAATGGTCTAAGGTTTGGCAGATGGAATACAATGTCGGAAAGTGTGAGGTCATCCACCTTGGGGAAAAAAACAGTAAAAGGGAATATTATTTGAATGGGGAGAAATTACAACATGCTGTGGTGCAGAGGGACCTGGGGGTCCTTGTGCATGAATCCCAAAAGGTTAGTTTGCAGGTGCAGCAGGTAATCAGGAAGACAAATGGAATGTTGGCCTTCATTGCGAAAGGGATGGAGTACAAAAGCAGGGAGGTGTTGCTGCAACTGTATAAGGTATTGGTAAGGCCGCACCTGGAGTACTGCATGCAGTTTTGGTCACCTTACTTAAGGAAGGATATACTAGCTTTGGAAGGGGTACAGAGACGATTCACTAGGCTGATTCGAGAAATGAGGGGGTTACCTTATGATGATAGATTGAGTAGACTGGGTCTTTACTCCTTGGAGTTCAGAAGGATGAGGGGTGATCTTATAGAAACATTTAAAATCATGAAAGGGATAGACAAGATAGAGGCAGAGAGGTTGTTTCCATTGGTGGGGGAAACTAGAACTAGGGGGCACAGCCTCAAAATACGGAGGAGCCAATTTAAAACCGAGTTGAGAAAGAATTTCTTCTCCCAGAGGGTTGTGAATCTGTGGAATTCTCTGCCCAAGGAAGCAGTTGAGGCTGGCTCATTGAATGTTTTCAAGTCAAAGATAGATAGATTTTTAAGCAATAAGGGAATTAAGGGTTACGGGGAGAGGGCGGGTAAGTGGAGCTGAGTCCACAACCAGATCAGCCATGATCTTATTGAATGGCGGAGCAGGCTCGAGGGGCTAGATGGCCTACTCCTGTTCCTAATTCTTATGTTCTTATGTTCTTATGTGTGATCATGGACAGGTTAGGTTTGTTCACATTGATCATATTTTACCTACACATGTGGAAGGAGTTGAAGGTTGGAATGATTTGATTATTTCTGACTCATCAGATAGTCTTGTTACAAGTAGAGTACCAGTAGAGAATCCTACATGAGATGTAGTAGAAACAGGTCCAAGAGAAAGTCAGAATTTAAGTCGGAGTCCGAGTCAGGCAGACAAACAGACTGAAGTTGTAGAGAGTTCAAATGTAGATCAAGAGCATCCCTTGGAGGAAAACTTTCCTCAGGATCAGCCTAGAAAGAGTAAGTTCGACGCCATGTTTGGAAAGTTCTGTTCGAGAGCGAAGGTATCCTTTTTGAAACAGAAAACCAGTGGTTAAGTTTGATTTGTAAATATGGCAAAATAAGTCCATATCTTTTATTATGTATAACCATGCAGGTTATACGTGATGATTATTTGTTATAATTACTTCATTAAGGAGGGAGAAGTGTAATATAGGCTCCATCTAGTGGACTACTGCTCCACCTTATGGACTACTGTAGTAATGCAGCCATTGCTGTTTACAACAAGACTAAAAGGATGGAGCCATCTTGGATTCCTGTGTGTGTGTTATGGTGTCATAAGGAATATGTCCCCAAGTATGATTGCTTCTTCTGTTATTTTTGGACTGTGGTGTAGTTATCCTCTAAGTGAACAAGAGATGCCCGTCATTGGCTCAATGAAGTGCCAGAATATTGCTTGGTGAGTCTTAAACCATGTACTTGGTGATTTTAAACAGGATTCCATGAAAACAAAATTATGAAAATGTTACCAGAACAACTTATACCGCCTTTAATGTAGTAAAGCATCCCAAGGCGCTTCACAGCAGTGTTATGAAACAAAATTTGACACCGAGCCACATAAGGAAAAACTAGGGCAGATGACCAAAAACTTGGTCAAAGAGGTAGGTTTTAAAGAGTGCCTTAAAGGAGGAAAGAGAGGCGGAGAGAATTAGAAAGGGAATTCCAGAGCCTAGACCACGGACCGAGACAGCTGAAGACACGGCCACCAATGATTGAGCAATTAAAATCAGGAATGCTCAAGAGGTCAGAATTAGAGGAACGCAGATATCACTGGGCGGGGGTGGGGGGGTTGGTGGGGAGTTGTCGGGCTGGAGGCGATTACAGAGAAAGGGAGAGCCAAGCCCATGGAGGAATTTGTAAACAAGGATGAGAATTTTAAAATCTATGCATTGCTTAACCGGGACTAATGTACTTCAGCAAACACAGTGGTGATGGGCAAATAGGACTTGCTGAGAGTTAGGATATGGGCAGCCGAGTTTTGGATGACCTCAAGTTTATGTAGGCTAGAATATAGGAGGCCAGCCAGGAGTGTGTTGGAATAGTCAAGTCTAAGGCCATGGATGAGGGTTTCAACAGCAGATAGGCTGAGGCGGGGTGGAGACGGGCAATGTTATGGAGGTGGAAATAGGCGGTCTTAGTTATGGCATGGATATGTGGTTGGAAGATAATTTCAGGGTTAAATATGACACCAAGGTTACGAACAGTCTGGTTCAGCCTCAGACAGATGCTAAGGAGAGGGATGGAGTCGGGGGGCTAGTGAACAAAGTTTGTGGCGGTGACCAAAGACAATGGGCTAGACTTTGCACTTTGCTGTCTATCGCCCACAAAATGAGCAATGTTCGATGTCCCAGCCTTATCGATTGCAGGCTCATTGCCCAATTTCTGGGTGGCGATTTTCCACTCGGCGATAGGCCAGCGATGTCAAATGGGTGATGCAAAAGGTCAGCGATGTGACGCTCGCCCAACGAACGGCCAGCAATGTGGAAGGCAAAAGCTTCCCTAGCAACGGCCTTCTGCGCATGTGATTTTTAAAAATGTTTTCCGGTTGACAGCATTTCGTGCATTTTGGGAGGTCAGGGGTCATCCACACATGTGCAATAAGGTCGATTGTGGTGGGAGAGAGAGAGAATGCAAGAAGGAGGAGAGAGCTTGGATTAAGATTACGAGGGGATTAAGAGAGGATTGAAAGGATTAAGAGAGGATTAAGAGAGAACAAGGTGATAAAAACATTTGAAAGAGTGTAGTCGAAAAAGTGAGTATCTAAATGTCAGCAGCATCATCGGATGTAGAGGAGGCTCGCAAAAGGGCCAAGCCCTTCTCAGCTGAGGCAAACGAGGTCCTCGGTCAGGGTGTGTATGCAAGGTGGGGTGAGTTAACTCGGAGTGGCAGTGGGAAACCCTCACCCCGGACATACAGGAAGATATGGGCCGAGATTTATGACATCGTCTTGGCGCGTCCAATGAGGCAAGGGGGTCCGACCAATGCCGCGAGCGTTGGAACAGCCTGGTCGCGTCAGCAAGAGTAAGTACAGATTTTACTTTTTTGGAAAATTATTGTAATTTTGATATTAAATCACCTGCATTGAAATATATTTTGTACACAGCGGGACACTTTTGTACATTAGTTCCTGACATTGCCGACCCCAATGCAGATTGTATTGGAGAGAGATATGTTTGTGTCAATCATCACCTCGTATCCCTGATATGTGTTATAGCTGTTAAAACTTCTTTCCATGATAGTACACATACCATGCAACTTTGCCAGTTTTGCAGAGGGAGCTATTGAACAACCGAGCCCAGCAGAGGCGCACGGGAGGGGGCACAGCTGCTTTACAACCGCTGTGTGACATTGAGGAGCATGCTGCTGCTCTGGTGGGGACCCACAGTCCAGCGGCCACCTCCTGTGGTTCTGCTGAGCCCACTGATGTGTCACGTGAGTAAAGTGTCAAGCAGTGTTACATTACTTTAACGTCGTTTCATGACAATATACGAATGTATGGTCCTCTTAATCAATCTGTATATCTCAGACTAATCCTCCTCCACAACTCCGTGTTACTCAATTCCGCATAGATGTACTACCATATGAGCTCTTCGAATCTCAACGCCGCGAGCATGAAGAGGTCAGGCGCAGGCAGCGGAAGGAGGGTGCGGCAAATCAGTCCCACCCCCCCTTCCCCCAACGAATGTCTGTCCCACCTGGGACAGGGTCTGTGACTCTCATATTGGACTGTTCAGCCACCAAAGGACTCACTCTGGGAGTGGAAGCAAGTCTTCCTCGATTCCGAGGGACTGCCTATGATGATGATGACTACCATATGTACTAACATATGATGCATTGTTATGTAACGTCTCCTGGTCTCATTTACTGTAGTATTGATGCTCCTCTGCAAAGGGTGCCCCTCTGCTATAATAAACTCAATAAGCTCAGTTGTGCTTTGCAGAGCCCATAACACCCACAGCACAAATGCGCAGATCACCAGCGGTTCCGTTACAGGTGGTCTTCACCACAGGTGGGGAGGAGGAGGAGGAAGATACCACAGAGCCGGAGGAGGAAGTGGATTTGGAGGAAGATGCCCCTAGCATCCCTCATCATGTGGTGGAATCACCTGTGGGACCAGTGGCCATTACGTCGGCATCTTCGACGGAAGAAGCAGCGGGACCAAGCGGCGTGCAACTGTCGACTCCAAGGCGAGCATTAGTGCCCTCACAGACCCCGCGGAGATCGAGTCAGCCAGTAGAGCACACGCCTACCCTGGCCAATCGCATGGATGGCTTGGCTCAAATGTGCAAGGAGACCGTCACGATAAGTCGCGACCTTCTCCAGGCGTTTCTGGACTTCACGGAGACCTTCTTTCGGGTGTCACAACAGATGCTCGAACAGATGTGTCAGCAGACCAGCGCCACCAATGCCTTGCGACATGCATTGTTGGCGGGACGTGGCGCTGCACCTGAACGTGACGTGATACCGCAGACCGCAAACGCCAGCACACAAGCGGGTCAGGAGGAAGCAATTCCTTCTGACTCGGAAGGCGATCCCCACGCTTTGCCTTCCTCTCCTACCCCCCCCCCCCCCCAACAGGCGATCGGACCAGCAGTTCCCCCACCACGGCAGGAAGTCTTGACATTGGCAGTTGCACGATCGCAACGTTTCGGTACCATCCAGGGACCAAATTGGGCGGGTGGGGCTAGAGTACGGGGAGGGAAATGTGGCCGCAGGTGATGTGTAAATATTGTTTATAGTTCTCTCTGTTAATGGTTTGCTGTTTACTGTTGGGGTGTTGTTTGGGGAGGTTGGGTGGGAGGGTGAGTTGTTTGGGGAGGTTGGGTAGGAGGGTGAGTTGTTTGGTGTGGTTGGGTGGGAGGGTGAGTTGTTTGGGGAGGTTGGGTAGGAGGGTGAGTTGTTTGGTGTGGTTGGGTGGGAGGGTGAGTTGTTTGGGGAGGTTGGGTAGGAGGGTGAGTTGTTTGGTGTGGTTGGGTGGGAGGGTGAGTTGTTTGGGGAGGTTGGGTAGGAGGGTGAGTTGTTTGGTGTGGTTGGGTGGGAGGGTGAGTTGTTTGGGGAGGTTGGGTAGGAGGGTGAGTTGTTTGGGGAGCTTGGGTAGGAGGGTGAGTTGTTTGGGGTGGGAGGGTGAGTTGTTTGGGGAGGTTGGGTGGGAGGGTGGGTTGGTTGCTTGGGTTGCTCCTGTTACAGTTGAAATGAACATTTTGTTTGAGTAAAATTTTTTTATTACATTTTACATTTGTTGTGCAGTTTCTTATAATAACGTGATAGCATATTAATGTAAACAATGCCGATCAGACCGAGGTAATGTAGCTCAAAGCTAACGCAAACACAACCGTTTATAAAGTCCATCCTGCGAACGTAAAGGGCTTGAGTCACCTGGAGCAGTGTGTGGCATGCTGAGAGATACGGCAGATGTCACCAGCTGAAGCCTGAAAGGAGCCTGATGCATAGCAGGATAGTGCCGCAGTAACCTTTACCTCAATGGGCAGTGCGGCCCTGATGGTGCTGGCAGGCTGCAGATCCCCCTTGATGAGCTGACAAATCTCATCGATGACCTCCTTTCGGAAACGAAACCTCTGAACGCACGCATTATCAGACAAGCTCAGGTAAGATTGGCTTTCCTTGTCAGTTCTTCGGCTGTAAGGTCTCCCCATACGTCCCTGCAGTACGCTACGATTGACCCCTTCACTTAATCCTTCACTTAACTCAAGCTCAGATGCCAGCAGTTCTGCACTTACAAGTAATGGCAGAGAAGATGCAGCCCCATTCTTTACTTTATATAAATGCCCTTTCTACTGCTAAACTGACCTTTTTACGAAAATAAATGAAAACATAATTATAATAAATAATATGTTTAAATTTGACTGTATATATCTGTCAAATACACTTATAACTCACAAATTATTAGCGCACTCTTGTTTTTGCAGTCCCTTTCCTTTCCTCCGATATTCAAAATGGCATCTGTTGTGTATAGAAGAACTCCACGAGGCTGAGTACTGTGAGCTAAACTTAGTGTGACCTTAGTCTTCTTTATTACAACTCCAGAATGCCTAAACAACATGGCAGCCAACCTTTTATACTGGCCCTGTACGTGTGTGCAGGTGACCATTAGGACTCCAACAGTCGTGCCCTCTGGTGGCAAGTATTACATAGTTACATACATAACAGCGTCCATTGTGCCAAGTTCTAAGAATAAAGCCCGGGAAAAGCAATTATTTCCCGGCAATGTTGTCGGCGAGCGATCAGCCTGGCAATGTGCCGGCGATTTGCTGAAAGTTAGAATGGGCGATGTGCGGGCAATCACCTCGGCGATCAGCTCGGCGATGTGAGCCGAAAGTCAGAGGGATAATTTTTTGGCGATGATCCAGCCTGAATTTCCACTTTTTTGTCAAAATGGGCGATGAAAGGACGTTTTGGGTGATTATATGGGCGATGTGAAGTGGAAAGTCTAGCCCAATGGCTTAGCTCTTCCCAATATTAAATTGGAGAAAATTTCTGCTAATCCAATGCTGGATGTCGGACAAGCAGTCTGACAATTTAGAGACCGTGGAGGTGTCGAGAGAAGTGGTGGAGAGGTAGAGCTGGGTGTCATCAGCAAACATGTGGAAACTGATGCTGTGTTTTCGGAAGATGTCACCAAGGGGCAAAATGTAGATGAGAAATAGGAGGGGGCCAAGGATAGATCCTTGGGGGACACCAGAGGTAACGATGCGGGAGCGGGAAGAGAAGCCGTTGCAGGTGATTCTCTGGCTACGATTAGATAGATAAGAATGGAACCAGGCGAGTGCAGTCCTACCCAGCTGGACCATGGTGGAGAGGCGCTGGAGGAGGATGGAGTGGTCAACTGTGCCAAAGGCTGCAGACAGGTCAAGAAGGATGTGGAGGGATAGTTTACCTTTGTCACAGTCACAAAGGATGTCATTGGAACTGTTGTAAACAGTTGCAGAGAAGTCAGCACAGACATGTACGTCACAAGTGATAATATTTTAGCAGTGAAACATGAGCTGATAACACTGTCTTTATGATGGTATAAATGTTTTGATATCACTCTCTTTTCACTGTTATGAGCTATGAGGTGGTCCCCACTCGTGAATAGTGATTTCATACTTGGCCATTATAGGATACAAAAGGCAGTGCAAAAAGTGTATTCCAAGAGAATGTTTAAATTGTCTAAACTCGCCATTATTATACAGAGGAACAAAGTGCTAATTTTGCTCACCATTACATTTCTGAATTTTTTGTCTGTACCAAAACATCAATTTTATAAATTAAGATATAAAGCAAGAGGGAAGTGCCAACGATTAAATCTAAACCAAATTGCAAATAAAAGGGGAATAATTAGAAGTGATGGACACTTTGACGTGACAATGAGGCAGTAAACTCGGAAGTTTAATAACATTGTCAGCCATCAGGCTAAATCTCAAGGTTTTATAACATTCTGAGCCCTGAGCTGAGATTACAACTGTGGAACAACTCGGTGTGTAAAATCTCTATTGTCGGTAAAAATGAACTGTCTTACATTTCTGAATTAAAAACAGGAAAACGCTGGAAATATATGGCAGGCCAGTCAGCCTCTGTATAGGGAAAGGAATGTTTTTGAGAGTTTGTGTGTGCATCCTGCATCAGAACAGGTTTATCTGAGTTTCTGAATTATGATTTAGAGCCAGCAAATTAGTTTTTAAGTAGGGGTTTAAATGTAATGAAATCACTGGGCATCATTAGATTTCTCAGTCTAGAAAAATCTCAATTTCCATCCCGAGTCTGGGGGACACAAATTTAACAACATTGTGCCCGAAACCCAGACGTAAAACTGGAGCAACAATAAATAAGGAGGTTGTTATGTATGCAACCCTATGTAACCAGTATTATACCGCCACCAGAGGGCGTACCTGTTGGAGTCCCAAGGGATCCCAGCATCCCTTGGGACCACTATATAAGCAGGCCTCCCATGCTGTACCAACACTCTGGAGTTAGAGTAAAGGAGCTAGGGTCACATTTACTCACGTCTACAGTACTCAGTTACACAACTTTATTATGAATGTAACAGAGGTGCATTCGGGTTACTGCTAAATTGGAGGGGGGGTTTATTTAGCCCCCTAAAGTGAGTGCAGACCTCATTTTAATATTGAAATGGGTCTCCTGTGCTCATTTCCAATCCAGATTCATAAATTTACACTAGTCGCAAGGTCCGACTGGCATTTCCGGGTTTTGAGCTGCTTAAGCAGCGATCCTCAAGGGAACAGCTGGAGGCCTCTCCAAAAATGTCCCTAAACTTTCAGAAATGTAATTTGTTGCGGAGTCAGGAAGAACAGGAGTGCCTCTCCTTGCTCCACAAAACAACTGCGGGCCAATACCAAGCCACCTAAAACAGGTGAGCTGTGCTGGGGGCAGGGGCCTGATGGGTGTGCTGCTAGATTCCTGCCCGATTTTGGGGTACTAACGAATTTAGACTCCAGATCTCTCAAAGCTGCACTTCTGGAATATAGGTTTCCAACAGTTAACCCTCTCCATCGCTAATGTCCCTCTTCCACTGATTTGTTGCCATCGCATATTACATCAGGCTTGTGGTGGTCTGCTGGATACAGTAACAATTTGGGATGGAGTTTAGCGCGAGGAAGAGAAAGCATGTGTTTAGTAATTGCAGTCACTTGAAATAGCTGAAATATTTTGATATAAAACAGCAACTGAAAAGTGCAAACAGAAAGAAAAAATAAGCATAGGCCACACAGTCACTGATCAGTGATGAAAAATGGGAGAGTTTGCAACAATTCAGACTGTCAATGCCACTCATCCAAATCAGCAAACACAAGCCTGTATTTAGCCCATTTCAGGAGATTTCTTTCCCACGGCAAAGAAATGAACAACAATAAAATATCACCTCCTTCAATGCCTTGGGTGGTAGCAAAATCCCTGATATGAGTGGTATGGAAAGAATCAGATCAGGTAAAGTATGTGTGCATATTTGTTGAAAAAAAACTCATCATAGAAGTCATCAAACTATTGTGAAAGCAACTCGAACAAGATCATAGCAAGGTCACTGAGATGTATTTAAAATGGAGCATTGTTTCTTGCAATAATAAATGAGACCGACAACAAGGGAAAGTGCATGAGAGCCATGCAAAGAAGGGGAGGAAAGAATAGAAGGCAAAAAAGAAAGACACAGGAAGGGACACAGAAAGAATTAGAGTGGAACAGATGCAGACGCTTGAAGAAAGAACTTTTTTATTTATATAATTCTGTCGATGAACAGTGCCATGGGAGATTAACTGATGTTTATAAAATACACAGTGAAGTTTCCAGTGGTGGGTTTTAATTCGCTCTGATTTTTATTTTGCCAGAAGAGGTTATCATGATGGACTTCAATGACCACTGCCCTCCATATAGTTAATGCGATGGTATTCATACTGAAGGAATGAGTTTTTATTTAACGAACTTGATAATCAGCAGTTACTCACCAGAAAATAATGAGGTCAGTACATATTATAACGAACATGGCCTGTACATATGATAGGGTAAAACCTCTCTTTTTATATATATAAAAAAAACTTATGACCATGACATAATAGTGCACTTTAACAAAAAAAAATCTTTTGAATACCACAGCTTGAGCTGCAGATCATTTACTCAGATCAAACTTCTGGTTTGAAGTTTGAAACTTTCTCTGTTCTGACGACAACCCACTGCAGAAGTTTAAGATTTCCTTCTGTAGAAATAGTAGGCAGTTTATCACGCAGGCCCTGATCAGCAAAATAAAACGCCACTGACAAGAATGTATTGACATATTTTATTTTAACAAAAGCATCGTGCACTCAAGCAAAAGTTCAAAAGATTTTATTTCAGGACCATTGGTAGATTAGTACTGCTCTGTATAGTTGTGCCAGTTCCCAGAATATGACAAGAAACTATTGTATTTCAATTAGCAAGGGAGTTAGGAAGCCAATTAAATAGCCGGTCACTTTTCCACAGATGCATATTATTTAATCGACATATTGAAAAGGTTTCCACACATGAAACACTTAAAACAATAGCTTTCATATTAATTTTTTTATTGATAAGATCGTGGCCATGACCTTAATGTAAAGGGCATTCGACTATATAAAAGTTTCAATAAATATTTAGCATATAAAAAGCATATAAAAGAAAAGTACAATAACTACAAACAATAATAAACATTTAAGGACTTTATACTGTGATGGGATTTTAGTTTACTATAAAACATGTTTCTTAATAGTGCTAAAGTGTTCTGCGTACTTTAAATAAACAACAGTGATTTTAGCATACAGGGACATGAAAGAATGCAGAGTTGTGGTACTTGGAGCACACATGTCAGCAATTTTGCTGCCTTGTGTATTTTGGCTTTTATAAAAGCATTTCAAAGTAAACGAATGAAGGAAAATCTTATCCTCCTGGCAGCTGTGTTTCCAAGCAAATTGCTTTCAGCTGATCCACAGCATTTTCAAACTTGGTTGAAAAATGTCAACAGATGCATTTTAATACAGTGCAAAACGTAGGACAAACCCTGGAGGTTTGAATGAAAAGTTACTCCTTTTATTACTTCTTCCAGCTTTTGATTCGGTTGCAATAAATGTTAGTCTTGATTTGATCTAGAAAACGTGTGAGCACAGGTTAGTGAAACCCACTGAATTACAGCTCCACTCTTTGTTAAGTTCCACGTTTGAATTGTAACGTGCTTCTGTTACAGTGAAATCCTTTTATAATAGCTCACTTATAATAAAACTCCTATGAAGGTGACTTTAACGGTTGAAGAAAGTATCACCAATTGAAGAAAAAGGGTTGTTTAGTTTGTGCCAGCATGTGAGCCACATGATTACCTGTCACATAATGTGTGCCACCTTTTGCCCTTCTGTGTGCTTTGGTAACCTCAATAGGCTGACCTCCATATATGCATTGGTTTTAAAAATGCCAAAGGATTTTGTGACCATGTTCCACTCTCATGACTTTAAGAGAATTAAGAACAGAAGCTTGTGAGATCCCAAGAGATGTACCACATTGATCCAGGCACAAGATGACCCGCTTGCAGTGTTGTTGCTTACAAGTTATTTGTCCTGGTCATCATAAATATTTGTTGTTCCAGGGTCACCCACCATTCATCTACTAGGTGTAACGAAGAGTTCCAGAATTCACATTACAAGTTGAGTAACTTAATGTGCTGCTCAAACAATGATACTAGCAGTGAAACCCCTAATATACTAAAGTGCAATCATAGTAATCTAGCTTTTATCCTGACTAGAATTCCATTTTATTTAACTAATGTCCTTTTTAATCCTGTTTTTATTAGTATGCATTTTCCTTAAATATCTCATTCTAATTCTGTCAATCTTGTGCGTATCCAGTCACTACCAACAACTCACACCCTTATTGTGTGCTGCTTTTTTGCACTGAATATTGTAAAAATGAACTGCGCAATTTATTGCATTCAAACTCTGAAATGAGCGTGAATCAGAAATATCCAGTAATTTTCCACAAATGAGGGTTATGTATTTTGTTTCTTGTAAATATGTTGGTATCCATTTGGAAAGAAATAGCTTTTATAAAGGTGTTCACTTATATGAATTCAAACTGTAAGACGACAGACTTTATGTTACTAGTTTCCATTTCACTTTAATGATGGCATTCCAGGTAAATACTGACATCGCTGAATGCCGTTGAGTATGGTGTGAATTATTCACTTAGCAATGTGTGATTCTGGCAGTTTCCACCATTAACTTTGACAGAATAATTTGTATCAAGTTTTAACTAGGCTCTATTTTGCAACTTAGCATGAATGCATTTCTTGCCAATTGGCTGGACCACTCGGTATTACTACAATCAGCCGTTGATGTTTTATGTATCATGCTCTTGATCCTTACTGATTCTCCGATGCCACACTATTGGAGACAATTGGTGCAATACAAAGTAAACCAATAATGGAATAATACTAACCAATAATTATTAATATTTTATGCACATGGTGTGTTTTTAATCAGTTCCCTCATCAATCCATCTCCATCTATTGCACACCTCAGTGCTGAAAAACTGTTGAGTGAATAGGAACAATATTGGAGCTAAAAATGAAGGCTCCCATGGCGAATATTCCATAACAAAATTTGAAGTATAATTTCTGTTTCTGCCAACTATTTCTTCAATTTGAACTGGATAAAAACACAACATTCTGAGCCTGCGTGAATCTAGAAAATTCCTCAAACTGCATGAACCCGGTGCATTAAGTTGAGTTTCGAGATTATGTCTGGATTTATATTTGAGATCTTGGACTTTTAGTCGAATTGTGATTACCAAACTCTCGAGTTATGCTGTGGAAAGATGGTGAGAATTTATGAATTATTCCCTAGGACCAGCGAGAATCTGGCTGGAGTTTAATAGAGAGAAACTGAGACATAAGAACATAAGAACGTAAGAAATAGCAGGAGTAGGCCATATGGCCCCTCGAGCCTGCTCCGCCATTCAATAAGATCATGGCTGATCTGATCATGGGCTCAGCTCCACTTCCCTGCCCGCTCCACACCATCTCAACTATCAGCTTTTCTATACACAATTATGTGAAACAATAGGACTTTGATATAGTATTTAAGAATGTGCTTCATATTTAGACACCAATGAAAAATCTTGTCCCTAGTGCCATCACATTGAATCTGAAAGAACCAAGAAGCAGTGATGGGGATGTAGTGCCTTGCAGATATATAGGGCCCAAATTTCCCCATGAGTTGCACCATTTTTTTTGGTGTAACTTGATTTTTCTGGTGTATCTTTTTAGTTGCAAATATGGCCATTTAATTTGCGCCAGTGTAAGTGAGTTAGTTAGGTTTTTTGTTTGGTCAGGTTTTTTTTCCAAAGGGGGCGTTCCCAGCCACTTACACCATTTATGCCAATTTGGCCAGAAAAAAGTTGTACTAACCTAACTTAGGGCAACGTATGTGTCCACTTTTGTCCACAACGAAAGACCTTACTTACAGTTCAGGAATCGGCGCAAGTAACTACATTTAAAGCACCACCAAGCACCAAACAAAGCACAAAAAGTAATAAGCAATTAATTAACAAATAAAATAGAAGGAACCCTGCCCCTAAAGCACCAAGACCAAAGTAATAAGCAATCAATAAATAATAAATAAAAAATAGAAGGAACCCTGCACCTAAAGCACCAAAATCAATCAGTAAATAACAAATAAAAAATAGAAGTCCTACCTTAGGGAACGCAGCAGGCTGCCAATGAGGGAGCCCATTCGGCCAGGGCTAGGGACGGCGTGTTTCGGGCCCCTCCCACACAGCCTGCAGCGCGCGTTTGCAGAAACGGCCTGCAAGGAGCTACTGCACATGCGCGCAGACTCTAGCGCGCATGTGCAGAGGTCCCGGCACTGTTTTCAGCACCGGGACCTGGCTCTGCCCCCAATCCATTGGGCCAAATGGCGCCACGACGGAGAAGAGGCTGGGGAGCGGCCAAAATACGGAGGTCTTTTTTTCGGTGCGTTTGGAGGTGGACAAAAGCAGGGCAGCTCGAGTGAGGGCGCCAGAAAAAGAGGTTAGGGAAATTTGGCCCTTAGAGATTGGAGGAAGCTATGTGGGTGACATGTGCAGAGGTAAAGGGTTGAACCAGTGCACCAAATAGGCTGGAAAACTAATAAGAAGAAAAGTCTTACCAGAAATATTTGCAACTGGTTAAATGGAAATGTGTGAAGGTTGTCATTTTCTATGAAGCTAGCGATGTGCACTTTAAAACTGAGCAGGCACCTCTGTTTCTGGGGAAAAAAAATCTTATGCTGAGCAGGAATGTAAACAGCAATTGATACTACATTGAAAGATCAGGCAGACATCAGTAGAAGTCTGAAATATTTACTGGCGTGCTTTTGTCGAGGAATTAAATGCCACATTTTCAATATTTCCAGCATGTTTTAAGTATGTTTGCTTACTTTATATTATTCACTTTCCAAATTTTTATAAACGATAACGGCTAAAAAAAAATCCTGCAATTGCTTTGAAATTTCTTGTTTATTATGTATAACTAACATAATATCCACTTTTAGTCATTAGTGTTCAGGGAGTTCTGCAGATGTTTTATCCAGAGTAAATTGGAAAAATCTCTGGGATTTTTCAGCCTTACTGTTCATGTATCTATAATGTTGCATTTAATTATTCAAACATGTAAATATAAACTTTCTGTCTTCATATTCTGACACCCTGAGTCTGCTATGTTTATTTGAAAAGATTTAGGATTTTGGGGACAGTACATTGGATCCATCCTCCAACCATCAACTCTGGGTTTATTCACTGCTCTCAGAGCTACCCTCTGTACTGCTAGACCCAAGTCAGATTGTTGTTTCATGATAAAAACAATTCAGATGTTAAAGGTAGCAATGACACTTTTACATATTATCAAGAAAATTGGGAGGGTTGGAGTTCTAGATGAATAAGTGAAGGCAGAGTGTGAATGTTAGCCAAAGCTCAGTGTGTATGGCTCAGTTCCGAATCAGCTGGAGATTGTTACCAGACAAATTTAAGTCTGGCAAAACTAGGAAGTGACGCCATATGTTATGATGGATTGACCTTCGGAATGGTGTCTGAGAAGATGCAATTGACAACCAAGCACACAAGCTTTAAAATGTATGAAATTTAGCGCACAATGTTGGTGAAAATGCTTTCTATTAAATAATTTGATTGTCAATGTTTCTAACTAAGTTATACTTATAAATTTAAATCTGCATCAGGTTCATTGAAAATCAGAAATACACCAGTCATTGAACGAATGCGTCAATTCCTCACCATCTACTGCAATGAGGTCGGATCAAATCTATGAACAGAAAGTAATCACTTAACAAGAATTTGTAGCTGAAATAATATTACTCAGGGTGAATGTGGTAGGCCTGATAATAACATAGATGTTCACAGCACAGAAGGAGGCCGTTTTCCCCATGGTATCTGTGCTAGCTCCTTACTAGCACAATCTAAATTTAATCCCACTGCCCTGTGCTCTCCCCATAGCCATGTTATATTCCTAAGAACATAACTGGAGCAGGAGTAGGCCATATGGCCAATATGAACCTGCTCTGACATTTAATAAGATCATGGCTGAACTTCTACCTCAACTCCACTTTTCCGCTTTATCCCAATATCCCTTGATTCCCTTAGTGCCCCAAATCTCTGTCTTGAATATACTCATGAACTGAGTGTTCACAATCCTCTGAGTGAAGACATTTCTCTTTATCTCAGTCCTAAATGCCCAGCCCCTTTATCCTGAGACTGTGACCACTAGTTCCAGACTCTCTAGCCAGTGGAATCATCTTCCCAGCATCAAATCTGTCAAGCCCTCTAAGAAGTTTATACGTTTCAATAAGATCACCTCTCATTTTTTCTAAACGCCAGAAAATACAGGCCCAATCTACTCAATCTAACTTTAAATATTTATCCAGTTTTCTTTAATAAAATGCAATGGTCTGTGGCAAAATGATGGGCTTCTCTGCTCAGGTTTTCTGCTTCATCAGCAGCCTAAAGGAACCGCTGGAAACCGCCACCATAAAAAGGTAAGTATTTCCTTTAAATGTATCTCCTTGCGGAGTGGGGGAGGGAGTGGGGGCGGTAAGGGGCGAGAGCAGGAATACCAGTCCACGCTCCTCCCCTCCCAGTTTTATTTCCCACTCCCACTTGCATGATCAGCCATGAGCATATTGAATGGTGGTGCAGGCTCGAAGGGCCGAATAGCCTACTCCTGCACCTACTTTCTATGTTTCTATGTTTCCCCCTTGCAGGACCTACCTACCTGAGGGCCTCTACCAGCAAGGCAGGTGGGCAAACTGGTCCACCAAACATGGTGAGCTGCCTCTGGATGCTGGATTTGGCATCTGTAACTCGCTGGATATATGCATATGAGGGCTGAGGACCAATTTCTAGCAGGGCTTGAGTCTCTGGATGGTCGTGTGCGCTCCCAGTGTTCCAACCATTCTCTGGCTGGAAACAGGCCAAAAGCAATTTCTAGCCCACTGTGTTGCTGCCTGGCAAACAACTTTCTATCCATTTGTTCCATTTCCTCTTGAACCATATATCTGAATTTTTCAAACAAGCCTCTTGTTTGACAGACTTCGGAAAGTCCATATATACTGCCTCCTGCATTTCCTGTATAATTGGTCATTTTGGGTTTTTTTTCAATAAAAACATGACTTGTCTTAACAAATCCATGCCAACTGGCCATTTGTCACGGTTGGGGATTTTTGATCATTTTCTTTTCTTTACGGAAATGATCTGGCAATGAATTATGTTTAAATGTTGTGCAGTATTTTAAATTAAAGTACATTTACACAGGTTTTGAAATCAGTGCAGGCTTGATGTTGTGTATAAAGTAAAATCAACCAGTTAGTGAAATGTTTCCACTTCAAGCTGAGGCAATGAGGGCCACGTGTCTCAACCCAGGCCCATTAATCCAGGATGTTTCTAATTTGAGAGCAGTAGATGTGTTCTTTAAATTCATACCCCAAGTGGGGCAAGGGAGCGAGAGGTAGTCGATTTTTATTGAGAAGCCCATTGCACGTCTTGGGGAAGAAGTCTGAGAGACTGCACGCCCACAGGTTGGTAACACGGAGCGAACGGGACAAAGGGATACATGGGGCGTGTGCTAGGTTTGGGGCGTGTGCTGGGTTTGGGGAGTGTGCTGGGTTTGGGGAGTGTGTTGGGTTTGGGGCGTGTGCTGGGTTTGGGGAATGTGCTGAGTTTGGGGAGTGTGCTGGGTTTGGGGAGTGTGTTGGGTTTGGGGAGTGTGCTGAGTTTGGGGAGTGTGCTGAGTTTGGAGAGTGTGCTGGGTTTGGGGAGTGTGCTGGGTTTGGGGAGTGTGCTGGGTTTGGGGAGTGTGCTGGGTTTGGGGAGTGTGCTGAGTTTGGGGAGTGTGCTGAGTTTGGGGAGTGTGCTGAGTTTGGGGAGTGTGCTGGATTTGGGGAGTGTGCTGGGTTTGGGGAGTGTGCTGAGTTTGGGGAGTGTGCTGGGTTTGGGGAGTGTGCTGGGTTTGGGGAGGGGAGTGTGCTGGGTTTAGGGAGTGTGCTGTGTTTGTGGAGTGTGCTGGGTTTGGGGAGTGTGCTGGGTTTGGGGAGTGTGCTAGGTTTGGGGAGTGTGCTAGGTTTGGGGAGTGTGCTGGGTTTGAGGAGGGGAGTATGCTGGGTTTGGGGAGGGGAGTGTGCTGGGTTTGGGGAGTGTGCTGGGTTTGAGGAGGGGAGTGTGCTGGGTTTGGGGAGTGTGCTGGGTTTGGGGAGTGTGCTGGGTTTGGGGAGGGGAGTGTGCTGGGTTTGGGGAGTGTGCTGGATTTGAGGAGTGTGCTGGGTTTGGGGAGTATGCTAGGTTTGGGGAGTGTGTTAGGTTTGGGGAGTGTGCTGGATTGAGGAGGGGAGTGTGCTGGGTTTGGGGAGTGTGCTGGGTTTGGGGAGGGGAGTGTGCTGGGTTTGGGGAGTGTGCTGGGTTTGGGGAGGGGAGTGTGCTGGGTTTGGGGAGGGGAGTGTGCTGGGTTTGGGGAGGGGAGTGTGCTGGGTTTGGGGAGGGGAGTGTGCTGGGTTTAGGGAGGGGGTGTGCTGGGTTTAGGGAGTGTGCTGGGTTTGGGGAGTGTGCTGGGTTTGGGGAGTGTGCTGGGTTTGGGGAGGGGAGTGTGCTGGGTTTGGAGAGTGTGCTGGGTTTGGGGAGGTGTGTATGCTGGGTTTGGAGAGTGTGCTGGGTTTGGGGAGGTGTGTGTGCTGGGTTTGGAGAGTGTGCTGGGTTTGAGGAGGGGAGTGTGCTGGGTTTGGGGAGTGTGCTGGGTTTGGGGAGTGTGCTGGGTTTGGGGAGTGTGCTGGGTTTGGGGAGGGGAGTGTGCTGGGTTTGGGGAGGTGTGTGCTGGGTTTGGGGAGGGGAGTGTGCTGGGTTTGGGGAGTGTGCTGTGTTTGGGGAGGGGAGTGTGCTGGGTTTGGGGAATGTGCTGGGTTTGGGGAGTGTGCTGGATTTGCGGAGTGTGCTGGGTTTGGGAGGGGAGTGTGCTGGGTTTGGGGAGTGTGCTGGGTTTGAGGAGTGTGCTGGGTTTGGGGAGTGTGCTGGGTTTGGGGAGAGTGCTGGGTTTGGGGAGGTGTGTGTGCTGGGTTTGGAGAGTGTGCTGGGTTTGGGGAGTGTGCTGGGTTTGGGGAGGGGAGTGTGCTGGGTTTGGGGAGGTGTGTGTGCTGGGTTTGGAGAGTGTGCTGGGTTTGGGGAGTGTGCTGGGTTTGGGGAGGGGAGTGTGCTGGGTTTGGGGACTGTGCTAGGTTTGGGGAGTGTGCTGGGTTTGGGGTGTGTGCTGGGTTTGGGGAGGGGAGTGTGCTGGGTTTGGGGAGTGTGCTGGGTTTGGGGAGGGGAGTGTGCTGGGTTTGGGGAGTGTGCTGGGTTTGGGGAGTGTGCTGGGTTTGCGGGGTGTGCTGGGTTTGGGAGGGGAGTGTGCTGGGTTTGGGGAGTGTGCTGGGTTTGGGGAGTGTGCTGAGTTTGGGGAGTGTGCTGGGTTTGGGAAGTGTGCTGGGTTTGGGGAGGGGAGTGTACTGGGTTTGGGGAGTGTGCTGGGTTTGGGGATGGGAGTGTACAGGGTTTGGGGAGTGTGCTGGGTTTGGGGCGGGGGGTGTGCTGTGTTTGGGGAGTGTGCTGGGTTTGGGGAGGGGTGTGTGCTGGGTTTGGGGAGTGTGCTGGGTTTGAGGAGGGGAGTGTGCTGGGTTTGGGGAGGGGAGTGTGCTGGGTTTGAGGAGGGGAGTGTGCTGGGTTTGGGGAGTGTGCTGGGTTTGGGGAGTGTGCTGGGTTTGGGGAGTATGCTAGGTTTGGGGAGGGGAGTGTGCTGGGTTTGGAGAGTGTGCTGGGTTTGGGGAGTGTGCTGGGTTTGAGGAGTGTGCTGGGTTTGGGGAGAGTGCTGGGTTTGGGGAGGTGTGTGTGCTGGGTTTGGAGAGTGTGCTGGGTTTGGGGAGTGTGCTGGGTTTGGGGAGGGGAGTGTGCTGGGTTTGGGGAGGTGTGTGTGCTGGGTTTGGAGAGTGTGCTGGGTTTGGGGAGTGTGCTGGGTTTGGGGAGGGGAGTGTGCTGGGTTTGGGGACTGTGCTAGGTTTGGGGAGTGTGCTGGGTTTGGGGATGGGAGTGTGCTGGGTTTGGGGTGTGTGCTGGGTTTGGGGAGGGGAGTGTGCTGGGTTTGGGGTGTGTGCTGGGTTTGGGGAGGGGAGTGTGCTGGGTTTGGGGAGTGTGCTGGGTTTGGGGAGTGTGCTGGGTTTGCGGGGTGTGCTGGGTTTGGGGAGGGGAGTGTGCTGGGTTTGGGGAGTGTGCTGGGTTTGGGGAGTGTGCTGAGTTTGGGGAGTGTGCTGGGTTTGGGAAGTGTGCTGGGTTTGGGGAGGGGAGTGTACTGGGTTTGGGGAGTGTGCTGGGTTTGGGGATGGGAGTGTACAGGGTTTGGGGAGTGTGCTGGGTTTGGGGCGGGGGGTGTGCTGTGTTTGGGGAGTGTGCTGGGTTTGGGGAGGGGTGTGTGCTGGGTTTGGGGAGTGTGCTGGGTTTGAGGAGGGGAGTGTGCTGGGTTTGGGGAGGGGAGTGTGCTGGGTTTGGGGAGTGTGCTGGGTTTGAGGAGGGGAGTGTGCTGGGTTTGGGGAGTGTGCTGGGTTTGGGGAGGGGAGTGTGCTGGGTTTGGGGAGTGTGCTGGATTTGGGGAGTGTGGTGGGTTTGGGGAGTATGCTAGGTTTGGGGAGTGTGTTAGGTTTGGGGAGTGTGCTGGATTGAGGAGGGGAGTGTGCTGGGTTTGGGGAGTGTGCTGGGTTTGGGGAGGGGAGTGTGCTGGGTTTGGGGAGTGTGCTGGGTTTGGGGAGGGGAGTGTGCTGGGTTTGGGGAGGGGAGTGTGCTGGGTTTGGGGAGGGGAGTGTGCTGGGTTTAGGGAGGGGGTGTGCTGGGTTTAGGGAGTGTGCTGGGTTTGGGGAGTGTGCTGGGTTTGGGGAGGGGAGTGTGCTGGGTTTGGAGAGTGTGCTGGGTTTGGGGAGGTGTGTATGCTGGGTTTGGAGAGTGTGCTGGGTTTGGGGAGGTGTGTGTGCTGGGTTTGGGGAGTGTGCTGGGTTTGGGGATGAGAGTGTACAGGGTTTGGGTAGTGTGCTGGATTTGGGGCGGGGGGTGTGCTGTGTTTGGGGAGTGTGCTGGGTTTGGGGAGGGGTGTGTGCTGGGTTTGGGGAGTGTGCTGGGTTTGGGGAGTGTGCTGGGTTTGGGGAGTGTGCTGAGTTTGGGGAATGTGCTGGGTTTGGGGAGTGTGCTGGGTTTTGGAATGTGCTGCGTTTGGGGAGTGTGCTGGGTTGGGGAGGGGAGTGTGCTGGGTTTGGGGAGTGTGCTGGGTTTGTGAAGTGTGCTGGGTTTGGGGAGTGTGCTGGGTTTGGGGAGGGGAGTGGGCTGGGTTTGGGGAGTGTGCTGGATTTGGGGAGTGTGCTGGGTTTGGGGAGTGTGCTAGGTTTGGGGAGTGTGCTGGGTTTGAGGAGGGGAGTGCTGGGTTTGGGGAGGGGAGTGTGCTGGGTTTGGGGAGGGGAGTGTGCTGGGTTTGGGGAGTGTGCTGCGTTTGAGGAGGGGAGTGTGCTGGGTTTGGGGAGTGTGCTGGATTTGGGGAGTGTGCTGCGTTTGAGGAGGGGAGTGTGCTGGGTTTGAGGAGTGTGCTGCGTTTGGGGAGTGTGCTAGGTTTGGGGATTGTGCTGGATTGAGGAGGGGAGTGTGCTGGGTTTGGGGAGTGTGTTGGGTTTGGGGAGGGGAGTGTGCTGGGTTTGGGGAGGGGAGTGTGCTGGGTTTGGGGAGTGTGCTGGGTTTGGGGAGGGGAGTGTGCTGGGTTTGGGGAGGGGAGTGTGCTAGGTTTGGAGAGGGGAGTGTGCTGGGTTTAGGGAGGAGAGTGTGCTGGGTTTAGGGAGTGTGCTGGGTTTGGGGAGTGTGCTCGGTTTGGGGAGTGTGCTGGGTTTGGGGAGGGGAGTGTGCTGGGTTTGGAGAGTGTGCTGGGTTTGGGGAGTTGTGTGTGCTGGGTTTGGGGAGTGTGCTGGGTTTGGGGAGTGTGCTGGGTTTGGGGAGGGGAGTGTGCTGGGTTTGGGGAGTGTGCTGGGTTTGGGGAGTGTGCTGGGTTTGGGGAGGAGAGTGTGCTGGGTTTGGGGAGTGTGCTGGGTTTGGGGAGGGGAGTGTGCTGGGTTTGGGGAGTGTGCTAGATTTGGGGAGTGTGCTGGGTTTGGGGAGTGTGCTGGGTTTGGGGAGTGTGCTGGGTTTGGGGAATATGCTGGGTTTGGGGAGGGGAGTGTGCTGGAATTGGAGAGTGTGCTGAGTTTGGGGAGTGTGCTGGGTTTGGGGAGTGTGCTGGGTTTGGGGAGTGTGCTGGGTTTGGGGAGTGTGCTGGATTGAGGAGGGGAGTGTGCTTGGTTTGGGGAGTGTGCTGGGTTTGGGGAGGGGAGTGTGCTGGGTTTAGGGAGTGTGCTGGGTTTGGGGAGAGTGCTGGGTTGGGGGAGTGTGCTGGGTTTGGGGAGAGTGCTGGGTTTGGGGAGGGGAGTGTGCTGGGTTTGGGGAGTGTGCTGGGTTGGGGGAGTGTGCTGTGTTTGGGGAGGGGAGTGTGCTGAGTTTGGGGAGTGTGCTTGGTTTGGGGAGTGTGCTGGGTTTGGGGAGAGTGCTGGGTTTGGGGAGTGTGCTGGGTTTGGGGAGTGTGCTAGGTTTGGGGAGGGGAGTGTGCTGGGTTTGGGGAGTGTGCTGGGTTTGGGGAGGGGAGTGTGCTGGGTTTGGGGAGTGTGTTGGGTTTGGGGAGTGTGCTGGGTTTGGGGAGTGTGCTGGGTTTGGGGAGTGTGCTGGGTTTGAGGAGGGGAGTGTGCTGGGTTTGGGGAGTGTACTGGGTGTGGGGAGTGTGCTGGGTTTGGGGAGTGTGCTGGGTTTGGGGAGTGTGCTGGGTTTGAGGAGGGGAGTGTGCTGGGTTTGGGGAGTGTACTGGGTGTGGGGAGTGTGCTGGGTTTGGGGAGTGTGCTGTGTTTGAGGAGGGGAGTGTGCTGGGTTTGGGGAGTGTGCTGGGTTTGGGGAGTGTGCTGGGTTTGGGGAGCATGAGAGCACACGTGAAAGACATGGGGGTACATTTTCAACTGGCTGCCTGGATATAAAAGCGATGGGGCAGATTGGCTGCCATTATAGAAACTGCCTCATTTTAATTTCTGCCGACATTAAAGAGAATGAGCACTGAGCAGTTTGTGTCGTGAGCGGCTCACCACAGCAGCTGTTGTACACCCAGGCAGCAAGCTGAAAAAGACATCCAGTTCCTATCACAAGGAGATACACCCTTGTTACGCCCGTGGGGTTTGTTATCGTATAATTAGACATCGGGCAGTCCGTAAATGACCAATTATGAAAGTGACTAGCACCACTGTAGCCAGGTTCAATGGTGTAATGGTGAGCACTCTGCACTCTGAATCCAGCGATCCGAGTTATTTTCTATGTTTCTATAGATGTAGTCCTTACTACTAGGGGGATCAACGGGTATGGCGAGAAAGCAGGAATGGGGTACTGAAGTTGCATGTTCAGCCATGAGCTCATTGAATGGCGGTGCAGGCTCGAAGGGCCGAATGGCCTACTCCTGCACCTATTTTCTATGTCTATGTTTCTATCAATGACAGACCCAAACTTATAACGCTCCTGCATTTTGAAATACGCACTAACTTTGTCCTGAAACAGTTTGATTTATGCTTTATCCTGAATGGAGGAGGATATAGTAACGAAACTGTCACACCTCCGTCTCTCTGTTCACACCGAACAAGATTGACACAAAGTTTTGGTTTCGATTGATTAAAAGTCAAGATGGCAGGCAGGACATTTTGGATTCCAACAGTAAAATACCACAAATGGACGGACTTCAGATTTTACAATTTTGAACTACACTGGCAAAACAAAATTGTAAATGTCAGAAATACATGGCAGATCCGTCAGCATCTGGGAAGCGGAAAGGGCAGTTTTAGGCTTCACGGGGAGACCCAAACTTTGGTACATCCAACAGTTTCTGTTCTCGTTCTGAAAACTCTTTTCTTGGTCTGATTTAAAAACTACGTAGTGGAATAAATGTTGAATGGAATTTCAACAAAGCAATGCTGCGCATTGGAATCTATGCACTGTGAGTCTGCTCACAGGTTTGTAGAACTGTTGCCTGCGAGAGGTGGGCGCCGGAGGAACTGGAGTGCATCATCACCCCCGGCAAACAAATTTTAATTGGATTTTATGTCAAAATGTTAATTTATTTAATTTGCTGGTTTTATTGCCCCTCCCCCCCCACCCCCGCTTTAAGCCAGGGGGACTTGTACAATTTGTGTTTTTAGTGCCCTCAAAAAAAAAACCCAAAACAAAAAAAGAACAAGGGGGCATTTGAAACATTTTTGGATTGTGTGTGTTCCCCCCCCCCCCCCCCCCCTTATCAGGGGCCATTTGATTACTGATACAACTCAAAATAGTTGTAGAGCTGTTACATAGAAACATAGAAACATAGAAAATAGGTGCAGGAGTAGGCCATTCGGCCCTTCTAGCCTGCACCGCCATTCAATGAGTTCATGGCTGAACATTCAACTTCAGTACCCCATTCCTGCTTTCTCGCCATACCCCTTGATCCCCCTAGCAGTAAGGACCTCATCTAACTCCTTTTTGAATATATTTAGTGAATTGGCCTCAACAACTTTCTGTGGTAGAGAATTCCACAGGTTCACCACTCTCTGGGTGAAGAAGTTTCTCCTCATCTCGGTCCTAAATGGCTTACCCCTTATCCTCAGACTGTGACCCCTGGTTCTGGACTTCCCCAACATTGGGAACATTCTTTCTGCATCCAACCTGTCTAAACCCGTCAGAATTTTAAACGTTTCTATGAGATCCCCTCTCATTCTTCTGAACTCCAGTGAATACAAGCCCAGTTGATCCAATCTTTCTTGATAGGTCAGTCCCGCCATCCCGGGAATCAGTCTGGTGAACCTTCGCTGCACTCCCTCAATAGCAAGAATGTCCTTCCTCAAGTTAGGAGACCAAAACTGTACACAATACTCCAGGTGTGGCCTCACCAAGGCCCTGTACAACTGTAGCAACACCTCCCTGCCCCTGTATTCAAATCCCCTCGCTATGAAGGCCAACATGCCATTTGCTTTCTTAACCGCCTGCTGTACCTGCATGCCAACCTTCAATGACTGATGTACCATGACACCCAGGTCTCGTTGCACCTTCCCTTTTCCTAATCTGTCACCATTCAGATAATAGTCTGTCTCTCTGTTTTTACCACCAAAGTGGATAACCTCACATTTATCCACATTATACTTCATCTGCCATGCATTTGCCCACTCACCTAACCTATCCAAGTCACTCTGCAGCCTAATAGCATCCTCCTCGCAGCTCACACTGCCACCCAACTTAGTATCATCTGCAAATTTGGAGATACTGCATTTAATCCCCTCGTCTAAATCATTAATGTACAATGTAAACAGCTGGGGCCCCAGCACAGAACCTTGCGGCACTCCACTAGTCACTGCCTGCCATTCTGAAAAGTACCCGTTTACTCCTACTCTTTGCTTCCTGTCTGACAACCAGTTCTCAATCCACATCAGCACACTACCCCCAATCCCATGTGCTTTAACTTTGCACATTAATCTCTTGTGTGGGACCTTGTCGAAAGCCTTCTGAAAGTCCAAATATACCACATCAACTGGTTCTCCTTTGTCCACTTTACTGGAAACATCCTCAAAAAATTCCAGAAAATTTGTCAAGCATGATTTCCCTTTCACAAATCCATGCTGACTTGGACCTATCATGTCACCATTTTCCAGATGCACTGCTATGACATCCTTAATAATTGATTCCATCATTTTACCCACTACTGAGGTCAGGCTGACCGGTCTATAATTCCCTGTTTTCTCTCTCCCTCCTTTTTTAAAAAGTGGGGTTACATTGGCTACCCTCCACTCCATAGGAACTGATCCAGAGTCAATGGAATGTTGGAAAATGACTGTCAATGCATCCGCTATTTCCAAGGCCACCTCCTTAAGTACTCTAGGATGCAATCCATCAGGCCCTGGGGATTTATCGGCCTTCAATCCCATCAATTTCCCCAAAACAATTTCCCGACTAATAAAGATTTCCCTCAGTTCCCCCTCCTTACTAGACCCTCTGACCCCTTTTATATCCGGAAGGTTGTTTGTATCCTCCTTAGTGAATACCGAACCAAAGTACTTGTTCAATTGGTCCGCCATTTCTTTGTTCCCCGTTATGACTTCCCCTGATTCTGACTGCAGTGGACCTACGTTTGTCTTCACCAACCTTTTTCTCTTTACATACCTATAGAAACTTTTGCAATCCGCCTTAATGTTCCCTGCAAGCTTCTTCTCGTACTCCATTTTCCCTGTCCTAATCAAACCCTTTGTCCTCCTCTGCTGAGTTCTAAATTTCTCCCAGTCCCCAGGTTCGCTGCTATTTCTGGCCAATTTGTATGCCACTTCCTTGGCTTTAATACTATCCCTGATTTCCCTAGATAGCCACGGTTGAGCCACCTTCCCCTTTTTATTTTTACGCCCGACAGGAATGTACAATTGTTGTACTTCATCCATGCGGTCTCTAAATGTCTGCCATTGCCCATCCACAGTCAACCCCCTAAGTATCATTCGCCAATCTATCCTAGCCAATTCACGCCTCATACCTTCAAAGTTACCCTTCTTTAAGTTCTGGACCATGGTCTCTGAAATTACTGTTTCATTCTCCATCCTAATGCAGAATTCCACCATATTATGGTCACTCTTCCCCAAGGGGCCTCGCACAATGAGATTGCTAATTAATCCTCTCTCATTACACAACACCCAGTCTAAGATGGCCTCCCCCCTAGTTGGTTCCTCAACATATTGGTCTAGAAAACCATCCCTTATGCACTCCAGGAAATCCTCCTCCACCGTATTGCTTCCAGTTTGGCTAGCCCAATCTATGTGCATATTAAAGTCACCCATTATAACTGCTACACCTTTATTGCATGCACCCCTAATTTCCTGTTTGATGCCCTCCCCAACATCCCTATTACTGTTTGGAGGTCTGTACACAACTCCTACTAACGTTTTTTGCCCTTTGGTGTTCTGCAGCTCTACCCATATAGATTCCACATCATCCAAGCTAATGTCTTTCCTAACTATTGCATTAATCTCCTCTTTAACCAGCAATGCTACCCCACCTCCTTTTCCTTTTATTCTATCCTTCCTGAATGTTGAATACCCCTGAATGTTGAGTTCCCAGCCCTGATCATCCTGGAGCCACGTCTCCGTAATCCCAATCACATCATATTTGTTAACATCTATTTGCACAATTAATTCATCCACCTTATTGCGGATACTCCTTGCATTCAGACACAAAGCCTTCAGGCTTGTTTTATTAACACCCTTTGTCCTTTTAGAATTTTGCTGTACAGTGGCCCTTTTTGTTTTTGGGAGCCGGCACCTCACAACTTGAGCCTCCTCGGGGAAATCCCCTCTGTGCCTTTCAGTTCTGTGCGGAGGGGATTCCTGCACGGGCTGCTCTTGCACACTCTCCACGTTGTCCTCCTTGTCTGCCGTCCAGACACACCGTGGCACGCCACCTTGCCGTCCGGAGGAGGCGGGGGTCCCCATTGGAGTGCACTCTACGCGGGAGTCCTCTCTCTATTTATTGGGGACTTGGCCTGGAGGGTGTTGCACGGAGCAGTCCCGTGCATCAAGTTTTAAAGTCGGTTCACGGGCTCCCAGGCCGCCTGCAAGTTCTGCGGTCTGCTGGAGTCTGTGTTCCACATGTATGTTGAATGCGTGAGGTTGCAGCCCCTCTTCCAATATTTGAAGGGGCTGCTCCTCAAATTCTGGCTGCACTTCAGTCCCACGCTCCTGATCTTTGGGCACCCTGTGCGGAGGGGGGCGGGCAGGTCGGAAGGCCTCCTCGTAGGACTGCTCCTGGGCCTGGCCAAGGGGGCCATCAGCCGGTCCAGGCAGCGGGCGGTCGAGGAGGTCGTTCAGCCCAACTGCCTGCCTCTCTTCCGCGGTTACATCCGAGCCAGGGTGTCCCTGGAGATGGAGCACGCGGTGTCCATCGGTACGCTCGCGGCCTTCCACGAGAGGTGGGCGCCGGAGGGACTGGAGTGCATCATCACCCCCGGCAACCAAGTTTTAATTTTGATTTAAGTCACAGTTAAAGTTTAAATTATTCATTTGTGGGTTCTAGTGCCCTTGCCAAAATGGCGGCATTTGATTTTACTGATACAACTCAAAATAGTTGTAAAGCTGTTGCAAGCTTCCTCGGGAGCCAGCGCCTCACAACTTGAGCCACCTCCGGGAAATCCCCTCCGTGCCTTTCAGTTCTGCACAGAGGGGATTCCTGTACGCCGTGCTCTTGCACACTCTCCACCATGCCCTCCTCATCTGCTGTCCGGACACACCATGGCGCACCATCTTGCCATCTGGAGGAGGCAGGGGTCCCCAATGCAGTGCACTCTACGTGGGAGTTCTCCCTCTATTTATTGGGGACTTGGCCTGGAGGGTATTGCATGGAGCAGTCGTGTGCAATAGGTTTTTAAGTCAGTTCACAAACTCCCAGACCGCCTGTAATTTCTGCGGTCTGGAAGAGTCTGTGTTCCATGTTTACATTAAATGCGTGAGGTTGCAGCCCCTCTTCCATTATTTGAAGGGCCTGCTCCTCAAATTCTGGTTGCACTTCAGTCCCACGCTCCTGATCTTTGGGCACCCTGTGCAGAGAGGAACGGGCAGGTCCGAGGGCCTCTTCATAGGACTGCTCGTGGGCATGGCCAAGGGGGCCATCACCCGATCCAGGCAGTGGGCGGTCGAAGGGGTCGTTCAGCCCAACTGCCTGCCTCTCTTCCGCGGTTACATCTGAGCCAGGATGGCCCAGGAGATGGAGCACACGGTGTCCACCAGTACGCTCGCGAACTTCCGCGAGAGGTGGGCGCCGAGGGACTGGAGTGCATCATCACCCCCGGCAACCAAATTTTAATTTGCACCATTATTGTAAAAGTTAATTTGTTTAATTTGTCGGTTCTAGTGCTCCTTATTTAAGGGGGCACTTGATTTATAGTTTTACATTGAAATAGTGTTTAGCTGTTGCATTATCAGTGGATTAGCCAATCACAGGATGTTCACAAGACTCAATAAAACCCCAGTCAGTTGGGTCTAGGTCATTCACGATGAGGTATGCAGTTGTGAGCCTAGTGGATGAACTGCTAAAGTATAGTTTGAGTGTTAAACCTTTGTTAATTAACCAACTAGTTCTTAAAGCAATGTGTTGCTGTGAATTAAGCAAAGAACCCATGAAGCAAATACATTATAGGCATCTATTGAAGTTGTTGTTACCTCATCATTCTCCAGCAGTGTTTAACCATTCACTTCACCAGTATTGACCTTTTTCAAGAACAGGAGCTATTGCTTGAATAATAATATTGGTGGGTGGAATCTGTCACATATTGAAAGTGGTTATAGAAGATTATAATGCACCAGGAGGGACTTCTAAAATCCTTCTGACTGGTCACATTTGGACTCTCATTTGCAAAGTGGCATGACAATTTACTGGAGTTTGAAGTTTGCATAGCACTTTATTGAAGGTCTCCTGCACAGTCTTTACAGACCTGAAAAATAAATAGCTGGCCGATGTCATCTGAGATCATGAGTGCAGCTAGAGTATGTTGCAGCTCCGAGGAAAGTGAAGTGAAGTGAAATATTTACTGCCCGAGCTAACATTGATACAGGTTTAGTCAGATGGACATGGCCACTATCAGGCAAATGCTAAGTCCTGACAGGTAGCTGGCTTCTTACTAAAACACAACATTCAAATGTCGGAATTCATTTAAATTCGGGATTTGAACTTTCCTCTTTTTGTCACTGTTCCATCGCATGACATCATGAGCAGAACGACTAATGCAAGAGACCAGGTCGTGTCAACCTTTGAGGGAGTGCAGCGAAGGTTCACCAGACTGATTCCTGGGATGGCTGGACTGACATATGAGGAGAGATTGGATCGACTGGGCCTGTATTCACTGGAGTTTAGAAGCATGAGAGGGGATCTCATAGAAGCATATAAAATTCTGACGGGACTGGACAGGTTAGATACAGGAAAAATGTTCCCGGTGTTGGGGAAGTCCAGAACCAGGGGTCACAGTCTAAGGATAAGGGGTAAGCCATTTAGGATTGAGATGAGGAGAAACCTCTTCACTCAGAGAATTGTGAACCTGTGGAATTCTCTACCGCAGAGAGTTGTTGATGCCAGTTCGTTAGATATATTCAAGAGGGAGTTAGATGAGGCATGAGATCCCCTTCATGCTTCTAAACTCAGTGAATACAGGCCCAGTCGATCAATCTCTCCTCATATGGCAGTCCAGCCATCCCAGGAATCAGTCTGGTGAACCTTCGCTGCACTCCTCAAAGGTTGACCTACCCTGCACCTATTTTCTATGTGTGTTGACGTGAACCATGAGTCCATGTGAAGCTCGAGGAACAGTGGGAGTTTTGTCAGAAAATGGTAGCTGTGTCTTTAGAATTTTAAACCTTTTTAATATTGTAAAATTTAACGAAGGATCTATTATTGTCAGAATTGTAAATGTTTGTCATTAGTAATTCAGCCCAGAGATTTACCCAAATGGGTACTTACGATCACAATACGAATATAGAAAGCTAACAGCTACTATATAAGGGCATTTAACGGCATTGCTATCTGTGAATCTAACAGCCCAGTTAGGTGGAAAATGTTTTACAGATGTATTTTATTCAGGAAAGTTTGCAGATTAATTTACAATTTTTATTTTAAACTTTGCCAAGGCACAGAATTCTAATTAAAAACACAAAACTTCTGAATTTAAAAAAAAATACATCTGTGCTATCAAATTTATAAATCTTTTTATCTAACTGCAATGTGTTGAGGGAAAGAAAAACTGGAAGGTGTTTGTAAATCTCAGATTACTTAACACAGTCGTGCTCATTTTCAGTCCTCATAAGATCCTAATTCCAGGGAAGACTCCTTAAGTGTCCTAATTCTCACGGATAAAAGAGACTAAAAGGGACATGTTTAGAACGCCAATTATAAAGTATAGTACTTTCGATTTCATTTAAAGAAAACACAAGGCTGGTGCGCTGAAATAGCCTGTCCTTCATACAGAGCGAATATCACAACCCAATGAGGTTCATCGGAGGCGAGATTACTGTTAATTGAATGTCCAGTCAAACTGCAGAGTCACCACAAAGAAAAGTGACTTTAAATATCATATAAGGTGGGTGCTGATTTTGTTCCATATCAGGCTTCTTGTAGAACATAGATTTTAAGCAATATTTGTGGTGTGTTAGATCTCCTGATTGATATGAAAGAAACTATCCTCTATCCCGGGCCCTGTGTGACCAACCCACCGTCCGTCCGAGGTATTGGGTGACAGCCTCTTGTGAGAAGAGATTTTTCTCTAAAATTAACGGCCACCTAGGTTACAATGGGATAACACGTGAAATATTCCTTTTCTCGAAAACAATTTTTTTCTTAAAGTGTTGAGGGGGAAAATGAATGATTTTGGACTCATTTCAACATGACTGGGAACAATCAAACTACTTCTGAAATTTTTTTGAAATCCATCCTTTAGAGATTAAACCCACTTGCCGATTTTGAAATTTAAGTGGCTTTTTGCACTCGGTGTACAGAACAGAGTAAAACTTATAACAATCTAATATATACTTCCATGGTACATAGAAACATAGAAAATAGGTGCAGGAGTAGGCCATTTGGCCCTTCGAGCCTGCACCGCCATTCAATATGATCATGGCTAATCATTCAACCTCAGTACCCCTTGCCAGCTTTCTCTCCATAGCCCCTGATCCCTTTAGCCGTAAGGGACACATCTAACTCCCTTTTGAATATGTTTAACGAACTGGACACAACAACTTTCTGTGGCAGAGAATTCCACAGGTTCACAACTCTCTGGGTGAAAAGGATTCTCCTCATCTCGGTCCTAAATGGCTTATCCCTTATCCTCAGACTGCGTCCCCTGGTTCTGGACTTCCCCAACATCGGGAACATTCTTCCTGCATCTAACCCGTCCAGTCCCGTTAGAATTTTCTACGTTTCTATGAGATCCCCTCTCATTCTTCTAAATTCCAGTGAGTATAAACCTAGCCGATCCAGTCTTTCCTCATATGTCAGTCCTGCCATCCCAGGAATCAGTCTGGTGAACCTTCACTGCACCCCTCAATAGCAAGCACGTCTTTCCTCAGATTAGGAGACCAAAACTGCACACGATACTCAAGGTGTGGTCTCACCAAGGCCCGGTACAACTGCAGCAATGCCTCCCTGCTCCTATACTCAAATTCTCTTGCTATGAAGGCCAGCATGCCATTTGCTTTCTTCACTGCCTGCTGTATCTGCATGCCCTACCTTCAATGACTGATGCACGATGACACCCAGGTCTCGTTGCACTTCCCCTTTGGTCTTAAAAACTCAACTTATAAATTAGTTTTTTTTGAAATCAAAGAGGCTGTGTCTTCATAATAAGTAAAATATTGCAGTCAAATCAATACAGAGGCTGTCAGTAACTATGTCCCAAAAGCAAACTTTGGAATATGTGAAATGTAAATTGGGCCTTTTAACCACTGATCTATTTTCAACCAGTTTTCTCCTGTTCCCCTTCTGAAACTATTGACTCCTTGCCAGGGTACATTTCCACGGATACCAGGCACCCTACAGTACCTTGACCTTGAGTTTCAGTCGATAATTTAACTCCTGGGAGCGGGTTGGGGTGGAGGTAACTTCATCACAAGCCTGAACCTATCCTCATTTGCTAGCCACACTGAGGAACCCGGGCAGTTTCCTCCTCCCTCACCTGCAGGGCTGAGGCTAATTGTAGCATTTCTACTGCAGCCCCATGAATTCAGGCTTTGTAAGTGGTGTACACCTGTAAAAATGATTTGGTTCAAACTCGGAAACAATATGCTCCTCATACCATAGATTGACTCCTTAATCTAAAGTTTTACCGTATCTGACATTGACGATCATGAGTTAAAATGCAAAAGTAATTTTCTTTTTTGTGCTAAGATATTATTTTATTCAATTATATTGTGAGTTCAGATGTTTTTTAAATATCATGATTATCAATCATAAACTTGAATTGCGAAAAGACTATCATTTAGTTTGTTCTGGAAGAGCTTTAGTAGCATCTACAAGATGCACTGCAGCAACTCACCAAAGCTTCTTCGGCAGCACCTCCTAAACCCGCGAACACCATCACCTCCAATTTCCTCTCCAAGTCACAAACCATCATGTCTTGGAAATATATCGCTGTTCCTTCATCGTCACCGGGTCTAAATCCTGGAACTCCCTCCCTAACAGCACTGTGGTAGCACCTTCACCACACGGACTGCAGCGGTTCAAGAAGGCGGCTCACCACCACCTTCTCAAGGGGCAATTAGGGATAGGCAATAAATGCCGGCCTTGCTGGCGATGCCCACATCCCGTGAACAAATAATAAAAATTCATTCCCAGTCATCTCTAATGAATTTAGAGTTAAGAGCATGCTCCGTTTTACTTAATTCTACCATAACAGAAACCTGTTCAGATGGACAGGCACTGTATTAACTGCACAGGGTGACAGACCCTTCCACATGTCACTACACCAGAATGTAAAGATGTCTCTCCCTTGCTCAAGCTCAGCGCATGGGTTTCAATTTCAGTTTCATGTGCTTAAGTCCAGGCTTTAACTCTCATATCATCAAATGCCTTCATTTACTTGGAACTCAGTCAGTATCACTCTTGCATGTATTTTCTAATGGGAACAATCCAAGCTTCAGAATAATTTGTTTCAGTCTGTGAATCATTGATATTTCCCTCCGATGTGCCTTTTCAAGTGCGTCCATGTTCTGTTGAAGGCAAGGCGACCAGAACTGGATGCAATAGTCACACCAGCGATTCTAGATGCATGCCATTACTTTTATGACTTCTACATCCATTCAGTTTCCAAAGTGAACAGTTACGTCTTGTTTGTGGGTTTCCCAAACCAGACATGTTAGAAAAAGAAAGCAAACATGGACTGAGGAGTTCAGCAGTCAAGGTTCTAGGTCTGAGGGGAGTGCCAACAGCACCTCTAACTCTGGCAGTCAGTTCCATTTTGTTCCAAATGTCAGGAAATCCTGTCATTATTAATGTTGCCCCTTCCAGCCACAACGCAGCACCTTAACTTAACTAGAGTCGAGTTTCATGCTGCAACCACTTAGGGAACATAAACAAACAAACATTGCACCAGCAATGGATTCCTACGATTACACCAATTCCGGCCACAAGAACGAAGACTTGAACTGAAATCCAAAAGTAAGTCCACAAGAGAAAACAAAAGTTTAAAACAAACATCAAACCAACAAAGAGCTTTCAAAGGTCTAAATATTTCCAAATGGGAAGAATTAAAAATCCAGTTAGTTAGGTCTGAGCAGTCTGTAAACAAAGCGCTCCTAGACAAAAAGCCCTTACTCCCAGTATAACCTTGATTAGAAAGGACACTTCATTATACTATAAGCAGCTATGTAAAGAGTACAAATAACATTTGCCAACTAGTTACTCATTTCATTGCAGTTAGTGACAAATCATCAGGTGAACCCATCATTAAGCAAAGTTTAGTGAACTGGAGATCAAGGGATTGTTAAATGGAACATGCTTGCAATAGAGTAAGTAGGTGGGGCAGATTGTACATGATCTGTGGAAGGAGTGGGTTTTATAGGCAATCTGGCCTTTTCTCATTCGTGCTCTTAATAGACGCTAATTTCCAAAACGGCTACTTTTTCAACCAAAGGAAATAGAAGATATGTAAATACATATAGCTACTGACCTGCTGACAGTATAGAAAATAAAAGGCTTGCAACCTACTTGCTTCTTACCATTTTGGTGGTGGGCTATGGTCGGACAGTGACTGATACTCTAACCTGCACAGTAATCATTGTGAAATTAATTCTCAGCTAGACCACTGGCTGGTGGCTTCCACTGACAAAACTAACGGCATCCATTTGAATCCCTTCCTTTCTATTCAATCGCATCCCCATCAACTACAACATTTAGGGGCCAAGTTTCGGCCTGAGTTGCTCCTGTTTTTTTGGAGCAACTGGTTTAGAATGGAGTATCTTAGAAATTTGAATTCTTGGCATTTAGTTTGCTCCAGTTCTAGTCAGTTAGAACAGTTTCACTTTGGAACAGAATTTTTTTTCAAAAGGGGGCGTGTCCGGCCACTTACACCTGTTTTCAAAGTTTAGGCAGTGAAAACTTACTCCAAACTAACTTAGAATGGAGTAAGTGAAGATTTTTGTACGTTCGAAAAAACCTGTCTACACTTTAGAAAATCAGGCGTAGGTTGCAAATTAGGCGTAGGGAATGGGGGGGGGGGTGGCGGGGGGTTTAAAGGGAAGTTTACAAACATTAAACACTTCAGTTTTACAAATAAAGAGCCATCATCAATAACAAATGATAAATACATCAATAAATCAACCAATAAATCAATCAAAAAAAATTAATAAAAAATAATTTAAAAAAAAATCAATAAATAAAACATTTTCTACTTACCGACTGCAGGATCGGGAGTCCTCCAACAGCGTGCTGGGACGGCCCCCAGTGTGTCTCTGTCTGTCTGTCTGTCTGTGTGTGTGTGTGTCTCTCACTCTCTGTCTGTCAGTGTCTGTGTTTCTGACAGCGAGGGGAGGGGGAGGGGGGAGGTGGGGGGGGAGAAGGGGGGGGTGGGGGGAGAAGTTGGGAGGGGGAGAAGGGGGGGAGGGGAGAAGGGGGGGAGGGGGAGAAGGGAGAAGGGGGAGAAGGGGGAGAAGGGAGAGAGGATGTAGGAAGGGAAGGAGAGAGGATGTAGGGAGGAAAGGAGAGAGGATGTAGGGAGAGAGGATGTAGGGAGGGAAGGAGAGAGGGATGTAGGGAGGGAAGGAGAGAGGAGGGAGGGAGGGGAGGGAAGGAGAGAGGAGGGAGGGAAGGAGAGAGGAGGGAGGGAGGAAAGGAGAGAGGAGGGAGGGAGAGGAGGGAGGGGAGGGAGGAGGGGGGAGGGAAGAGAGAGAGGAGGAAGGGAGGGAAGGAGAGAGGAGGAAGGGAGGGAAGGAGAGAGGAGGGAGGGAAGGAGGGAGGGAGGGAAGGGGAGGAGGGAGGGGAGGAGAGAGGAGAGGAGAGGAGGGAGGGAGGGAGAGGAGGGAGGGAGGGAGGGGTAGGAGAGAGGAGGGAGGGAGGGAGGGAAGGAGAGGGGAGGGAGGGAAGGAGAGAGGAGGGAGGGAGGGAAGGAGAGAGGGGGAAGGCGGGAGGAAGGAGGGAGGGAGGGAAGGGGAGGAGGGAGGGAGGGAAGGAGAGAGGAGGGAGGGAGGGAAGGAAGGAGAGAGGAGAGAGGAGGGAGGGAGGAGAGGAGAGGAGGGAGGATGGAGGGTAGGAGAGAGGAGGGAAGGAGAGAGGAGGGAGGGAGGGAAGGAGAGAGGAGGGAGGGAGGGAAGGAGAGGAGGGAGGGAGGGAAGGAGAGAGGAGGGAGGGAGGGAAGGAGAGGGAGGGAGGGAGGGAGAGAAGGAGAGGGGAGGGAGGGAAGGAGAGGGGAGGGAGGGAAGGAGAGAGGAGGGAGGGAGGGAGGGAAGGAGAGAGGAGGGATGGAAAGAGAGAGGAGGGAGGGGGGAAGGAGAGAGGAGAGGGGGGAAGGAGAGAGGAGGGAGGGAGGGAGGGAAGGAGGCTGAATGGCCGGGCCCAAGACCTCGGGCTGGATTTACAGGTAGGTGGCGTCGGGTCTTGGGGGGGGTCGCGGAGGTCCGGGTGGGGGGGGAGGAAGAGTCGCAGAGGTCGGGGGGGTGGGGGAGAGAGAGTCGCGGATGTCCGGGAGGGGAGAGAGAGTCGCGGAGTCCGGGGGGGGGGTGGGGGGGGGAAGAGTCGCGGAGGTCCGGGGGGGGGGTGGGGGGAGAGAGAGTCGCGGAGGTCCGGGGGCGGGGGGAGAGAGAGTCGCGGAGGTCCGGTGGGGGGGGGGGAGAGTTGCAGAGGTCAGCGGGGGGAGCAGGGGTCGGGCCGGGTGGGAGGAACCTTATTCACGCAGCCCCAGTGAGGCCATTTGGCCAGGGCTAGGGGCTGTGTGCTTCGGGCCCCTCCCACAGTTTTGGGCGCCTGGAGCTACTGCACATGCGCGCCCACTGTAGCGCGCATGTGCAGAGGTCCCGGCACTGTTTTCAGCGCCGGGACCAGGCTCCGCCCCCAACAGCTCGTGCTGCGCTGCACCCAGCTGCAGAGGACCTGCAGGAAACCGGAGAATAGGTAAGTTTTTTTTAGGCGCACTTTCTGGCGCGAAAAACGGGCGTCCAGGTCCGGGCTGCGCCGTTTTAGGCGTGGCCCGAAACTTGGGCCCTTCATGCCTGTAATATACCTACACTAAGAGGGAAATTTTAACCTGACCTTCCAGTCATGAAATGGTCAGGTTCGAGTGCAACACTGGTTTAAAACAAGGCCCGAATCTAGTCTCGATTGAAGAGCAATATTGAGTGAGGTGTGGAACCAATGTTCCATTCCATCCCGTGAGTTTTCCGCCCGGGGAGTTATGTTAAAATTGCCCCCTTAAGTGTCAGCTTGGATCAGTTGGCAGATCTCTTGAATCAGAAGGTAAGCTTCATTCCAGCACTTAAACACATAATTAGTGCTGGCACTTATGTGCAGCACAAAGCAAGTGCTGCAGTGTTGGGGGTGTTATTTTTTGGATGAGTCATCATACTTGTTCAGCCAGACAAATAGGCGGGGAAATTGCGTAGCGCCCGTTCGGGGGAGGTAACAGCCGTGAGACGGGAAATATCGCGCTCCACTTGCTGTGTGGGGCGCAAGCGGAGCACGAGTGGGGCGGAAGGGATCTGTGAGGGGCGCAGTGCTACGTGGTGGGACGCTTAGCGCTGACTCTGCGGGGAAGAAACGAGGGAGCGGGGTGCTGTTGCTGGTATCGTTCGCGGGGGGGGGCGGTGCTACTGATTTTTCGCTGTGGCCGAAAACAGGGCGCTGTGCACGGTGATGACGTTGACGCTACTGGTTACCGCTGCTGCTCACAAGAGTCATTAGCGGTGCTGCGTCCAGGCGAAAAGTCGTTAGTGCCCCCCGGGGCCCTAACGGGAGGCGCAAGCACCCCGAATTCCGACCCCATAAGATCCCATAGCATTATTCAAAGAAGGTCAGAGAGTTCTCCTGGTGTCCTGGCCAACATTCATCCCTGAACCTACACAGATTACCTGGTATTTTTTCTCATTTATGCTTGTGGACCATAAATTGCAAAGGGCGCAAATTGACTGCTGCAGTTGCCTACATAACAATGCCCATACTTCAAACGTCATTAATTGCCTGCAAAACATTTTGGGATATCCTGATGATGTGAAAGGCGCAATATAAATACAGTTCGTAACTAGCTGAGAAAGGAACAGAATTGACTGATCATAAAGACCTTGAAATGACACTGTGGGGCACCAGCAGATGTCTGAAATTCTTCTCTCTGATATTTTAGTGGTGGTGTCGAGTCATTTGGAGTACTGCAGAAGAAAATGATGAGATAAAGTAATTTATAATAGAATTAACTTTAATTAAAATTGATTAACCTCAATGAATGTCACTTGTGATGGTTGGAATTTTTAAGCTGACTTATCTGCCACAGCTGAGTTCTTTCAGTTAACTTAGAACAATGGCCCTGAAATCCCGGTCTCCCGGGATCCGCACATTCCGCATGCGCTGAAAACCAGCTTTTCCGATCCGTCAAGTTTTAGCTTCACAGATCCAACGCATCTCAGCAACAAGGACATTGGCATAGGCAAGATTGGACTGTTTACCCTGCATAGCCTACTTTTACCAGCATAAGAGTTTAAAAACATAATAAAAACATATAAAAATAAAATTTAAAAACAATATTTTACATTAAAAACCCTGCCCACTAAGGTAAGTTTATGTTAAACCCTAATCACAAAACTTTTTTAAAAATTGGAAAAATATATTTTTTTTCTAAGAAACTTATTAACTTTAATTTCAATTAATTTTAATTATGTGAGGTGTGCTTTTTATTTTTTATTATGGTGTTTAGTGCGTTTGTTTGTTTTTCCTCATTAATCGCTATGAGAACTCGTAGATACGGAGTCCTCATTGCTATTAATGAGAATACTGTACCTGATTGGTTGTACAGTCCCACGTGACTGCGCCATGTGTGTCCGAACCTGGAGGATGGGAGCGCGCTCCGCAGCGCGGGAAGAGAAGGTCCTCCCCACTGGAATCTCAAGCGTCTCCGGGACCATCAGGTAATTTCATAAAAATTCTCTGGTCTGAGGCGTTCGGCCGAATAAAGCCCCCGACGGGAATTTCAGGCCCATTGTATTTATTTGCCACAATAGGTAAAAGCACTATCTAGTAAATGCAACAAGATGAATCAGATGTAAAATAAAAAAAGAAAGATTTGCATTTATATTGTGCCTTTCTCAACCACTGGATGTCTCAAAGCACTTTACAGCCAATGAAGTACTTTTGAGTGCAGTCACTGTTGTAATGTGGGAAACGTGGCAGCCAACTTGTGCACAGCAAGCTCCCACAAAAGGCAATGTGATAATGACCAGATAATCTGTTTTTTTTGTTATGTTGATTGAGGGATTAATATTGACCAGAACAGCGTGGATATCTCCCCTGCTCTTCTTCGAAATAGTGCCGTGGGATCTTTTACATCCACCTGAGAGAGCAGACGGGGCCTCGATTTAACGTCTCATCCAAAAGATGACACCTCCGCTCCCTCAGCACTGCACTGGAGTGTCAGCTTAGATTTTTTTCGATGTGCCCAAGTCCCTGGAGTGGGACTTAAACCTTCTGACTCAGGGGCGAGTGTGCTACCTGATGGTTTACCTGATGCACATTAATATGATTTATATATGTATGTATAAAACAAAGAGGATCAAAAGACCTGAACGTTTACAATATTAGCCGCAGGATGTCTAATTACAAGTAAAAATAGCAAACTAAAGCTAGATTTTATAGATATATATATATATAAAAAATAGGATTAGGCTTGCAGCATGACAGTTGTATGGGAAAGGTCTCTTAACTAACAGATTTTTGGAAGTAAGTGATCTGACATCAGCTATGATTAATGACAAACTACTTCACCCTACTGCACATGCTGGAGGCCTCGATCCCTGTGAATGGTCAGTACACTAAGACTCCTCTGAGACCTCTCCTTGGCAGGCTGCACAAACAGAAACACCAGGAATCCTCTCCCATCGACCAAAATGTCAAGTACTTTAGCTTTACTGAAGATTAATTTTTATTGATGATTACAACTTCTCTGTCTCAAGAGGCAATTATCCCTCAGTATTATTGATGATCTCTTAGCATCTGCCATACTTGGATTTACAGTAGATTCAAGTATTTGCTAGTGTTTATTTTGTTAAAAGTATAAAAATGTCAAAAGCTCAAATAAATTCTTAGTTATGACATTTGTATGGAGCTATATGGTAACATGTGTGTTTTTCGTTCATAAATAGTGAGCGCATTTTGCCAAGAATATGTAAGTGACGACTTTACTTCCAACAAGCCATATGTTTGCAAATAATAAAAGCTTCCCCAAAGACACCACAGGCCTTAAACATCAAGCAGAAAGAGCATTACAAGTGCCTCAGACAAATGGACTGACCATAAATTCAGAATCGTCTCCAATCTTGGGGTGCATGTGGCGATTGGCCAGTGTGGATAAGTGAGATGTACCTTTACCCTCCCCACACACTTTTTTGGCATAGATTAATACCCTCCCGTGTCCTATTCCAAATCCTGGAACAGTCTCTGACGTGGTTCCCAACTCTCTAGAAGTGGTTGCACCTTGGTGCCATTTGTAGCTTGTATCCTTTCGCTTGTGGCCCTCAGCAGATACACTGCACATCACATCTCTGTGTCTCCTCTCAAGGCCTTCACAGTTGAAGGAGTTTGGGTTTCAGTGCTGTTCTCAAACCTTTTTCTTGATATCCACTATAAGAGCACCTAATGAGGGTGCGATGGCGGCAAGGATTGGCAACTTTAACTCAGCAATTCTCCAAATGGCACAGCCAAAATGGTGAGATTGCTGTGAGGGGAATCACAAAATCCAATCTAGGTCCTTGAATTCCTTGGTACAGCATGTCACACAAAATCGTGTTAACATTTTTGTTTTGTGAAACATCAGAGACAGGGAGGCCAGCAAAGCTCAATGGGCACATTACTAAGATAATTACTAACATGGAGCTTGTTGGTTGGAGTTCGTAAATATCAACATTTTAGTCTGGAGAAAACAATTCCACCCATGGTGCTTATTAATGGGAATTGCACTAATAAGCACCATGTATTTTTTTATTTGTTCATGGGATGTGGGCATCGCTGGCAAGGCCAGCATTTATTGCCCATCCCTAATTGTTGAGATTACAACCAGTTGTGCCAAAGGAATGCTCCCTGTAATGAACAGGGTGTCCAACCTATTGCTGAAAGTTGTAACTGAAATGGATCCTCGTCGCCAGTTGTGGTGTATATAGGTACCTTTTGTTGTGTATCTGTAAAGCATGCACTCCCATGTTCTGCCACCAGGGAGTGCATCCCCTGAAGTCCCAAGGGATCCCAGCATCCCTTGGGAGCACTGTATATAAGCTGGCCCCTAAGGCTTGTTCCTCACTCTGGAGTGTCTTATTAAAGACTGAGGTCACTGTTACTTTAACCTCCTGTGTGCAGTCTCATCTGTGTTAGGAACACAATAACTGGCGACGAGTATACGAATCCAACGCAAAGATGCAGCAAATTGTGGGCATCCTGGAGAAGTTCTCGGAGGGTGAGAACTGGAAAGCCTATGTCGAATGGCTAGACCAGTACTTTGTAGCCAACAAGCTGGATGGAGAAGGAAGTGCTGCAAAAAGGAGAGTGGTCCTCTTCACGGTCTGCGGGGCACCGACCTACAGCCTCATGAAGAATCTTCTGGCTCCGGTGAAACCCACAGATAAGTCATATGAGGAGCTGGATCGGGAGCACCTTAACCCGAGGGAAAGCCTGCTGATGGCAAGGTATCGGTTCTGCACGTGCCAGTGATCTGAAGGTCAGGAAGTGGTGAGCTACGTCGCTGAGCTAAGGTGACTTGCAGGACAATGTGAGTTTGATGGCTACCTGGAGCAGATGCTCAGAGACATTTTTAACTGGGCATTGGCCATGAGACCATCCTACGAAAACTTTTGACTGGAGAGACACCGACCCTCAGTAAGGCCATTGCGATAGCACAGGCATTTATGTCCACCAGTGATAACACCAAACAAATCTCTCAGCACACAAGTGCTAGCAATGTTCATAAATTAACTGGAACTGTGTTTGTGAGCAGAAATGTACAGGGCAGAAAGCACGAGTCTGCAACTGCCAGCAGGCCTCAGGTGAGCCAGATGACTCAGAGTCCACAACAAAGGATGAATGCAAGGCAATTCACACCTTGTTGGCGTTGTGGAGGCTTCCATTCAGCCTATTCATACCGCTTCAAAGGGTATGTTTGCAAGAGCTGTGGAACAATGGGGCACCTCCAACAAGCTTGCAGACGAGCTGCAAGCTCTGCAAAACCTGCTAACCACCACGTGGCAGAGGAAGATCGGTCCATGGTGGATCAAAGCAATTTCGAGCCTCAGAAAGAGGAGGCAGATGCTGAAGTACACGGAGTGCACACATTTTCGACGAAATGGCCACCTATAATGCTAAATGTAAAATTGAATGGCTTACCCGTAGCCGTGGAACTGGATACTGGCACTAGCCAATCCATCATGAGCAAAAATATGTTTGAGAGACTGTGGTGCAAAAAAGCACTCAGACCAGCCCTGAGCACCATCCACACAAAACTGATAACGTACACCAAAGAGCTCATCACTTCATCACTGTCCTGGGCAGTGCCATGGTCAAGGTCACCTACGAGGGCTCGGTGCACGAACTGCCACTCTGGATTGTCCCGGGTGATGGCCCCACACTGCTTGGAAGGAGCTGGCTGGACAAAATCCGCTGGAACTGGGATGACATCCGAGCGCTATCACATGTCGATGAGGCCTCATGTACCCAGGTTCTTAACAAATTTCCTTCCCTTTTTGAGCCAGGCATTGGAAACTTTTCCGGGGCGAAGGTGCAGACCCACTTGGTCCCAGAGGCACGACCCATTCACCACAAGGTGCGAGCGGTACCTCACATGATGAGGGAGAGAGTGGAAATCGAGCTGGACAGGCTGCAATGCGTGGGCATCATCTCCCCATTGGAATTCAGTGAGTGGGCCAGCCCGATTGTTCCAGTACTCAAAAGTGATGGCACGGTCAGGATTTGCGGCGATTATAAAGTAACTATTAATCGTTTCTCGCTACTGGACCAATAACCGCTACCTAAGGCAGACGACCTATTTCCAACGCTGGCGGGAGGCAAGACGTTCACCAAGCTCGACCTGACTTAGGCCTACATGACGCAGGAGCTGGAGGAGTCTTCGAAGGGCCTCACCTGCATCAACACGCACAAGGGACTGTTCATCTACAACAGATGCCCGTTTTCGGTCGGCTGCAGCGATCTTCCAGAGAAACATGGAGAGCCTACTCAAATCGGTACCACGCACGGTGGTTTTTCAGGATGACATATTGGTCACAGGTTGGGACACCGTCGAACACCTACAAAACCTGGAGGAGGTCCTCCAGCGACTGGATCGCGTAGGGCTGCGGCTAAACAGGTCGAAATGCGTCTTCATGACAACAGAAGTGGAGTTTTTGGGGAGAAAGATCGCAACGGACAACATTCGGCCCACAGATACTAAGACAGAGGCTATCAGGAACGCGTCCATGCCACAGAACGTCATGGAGCTGCGGTCATTCCTGGGACTCCTCAACTATTTTGGTAACTTCCTACCGGGGTTAAGCACCCTCTTAAAGCCCCTTCATGTGATATTGCGTAAAGGTGAGAATTGGGTATTGGGAAAAAAACCAAGTAATTGCTTTTGAGAAAGCCAGAAACATTTTATGCTCCAACAAGCTGCTTGTATTGTATAACCCATGTAAAAAACTTGTGCTAGCATGTGATGCGTCGTCGTACGGAATCGGGTGTGTATTACAACAAGCTAACATTGCGGGGAAGTTGCAATCTGACGCCTATGCCTCCAGGAGCTTGTCTAAGGCCAAGAGGGCCTACAGCATGATTGAGAAAGAGGCATTAGCGTGTGTGTTCGGGGGTAAAGAAAATGCATCAGTACCTGTTTGGCCTCAAATTTGAACTGGAAACCAATCACAAGCCCCTCGTATCCCTGTTTATTGAAAACAAGGGGATAAATAATAACGCCTCAGCCCGCATACAAAGGTGGGCACTTGCGCTATCAGCGTATAACTATACTATCCGCCACAGGCCAGGCACCGAGAACTGTGCAGATGCTCTCAGTCGGCTACCATTGTCCACCACGGGGGTGAAAATGGCGCAGCCTGCAAACTTGTTGATGGTGGCGCAGCCCGCAGACTTGTTGATGGTCATGGAAGCGTTTGAAAATGATAAATCACCTGTCACGGCCTGCTTGATTAGGACTTGGACCAGCCAAGATCCCCTGCTGTCCCTAGTAAAAAACTGTGTACTGCATGGGAGCAGGGCCAGCATCCCCGTTGAAATGCAAGAGCTAATCAAGCCGTTCCAGCGGTGAAAGGACGAGCTGTCCATTCAGGTAGACTGCCTGTTGTGGGGTAACCGTGTAGTGCTACCCAAAAAGGGCAGGGAGACATTCATCTTGGATCTCCACAGCACACACCCGGGTATAGTAATGATAAAAGCGATAGCCAGATCCCACGTGTGGTGGCCCGGTATCGACTCTGATTTAGAGTCCTGTGTACAGCAATGCAGCGTGTGTGCTCAGTTGAGCAACGCGCCCAGAGAGGCACCACTAAGTTTGTGGTCCTGGCCCTCCAGACCATGGTCGAGGATCCATATCGACTATGCGGGCCCGTTTCTCGGTAAAATGTTCCTGGTGATGGTGGATGCTTTTTCAAAATGGATTGAATGTGAAATAATGTCGGGAAGCACCGCCACCGCCACCATTGAAAGCCTGAGGGCCATGTTTGCCACCCACGGCCTGCCTGACATACTGGTCAGTGACAATGGGCCATGTTTCACCAGTACCGAATTTAAAGAATGCATGACCTGCAATGGGATCAAACATGTCACCTCAGCCCCATTTAAACCAGCCTCCAATGGGCAGGCAGAGCGGGCAGTACAAACAATCAAACAGAGCCTTAAACGAGTCACAGAAGGCTCACTCCAAACCCGTCTGTCCTGAGTACTGCTCAGTTACCGCACGAGACCCCACTCACTCACAGGGGTGCCCCCGGCTGAGCTACTCATGAAAAGGACACTTAAAACCAGACTCTCGCTGGTTCACCCCAACCTGCATGATCAGGTAGAGAGCAGGCGACAGTAACAAACTGTAAACAATGGTCGCGCCACTGTGTCACGGGAAATTGATCTGAATGACCCTTTATATGTGCTAAACTATGGACATGGTCCCAAGTGGATCGTGGGCACAATGATAGCTAAAGAAGGGATTGGGTGTTTGTAGTCAAACTAGACAATGGACAAATTTGCAAAAAGCACCTGGACCAAGCGAGGCTGCGGTTCACAGACTGCCCTGAACAACCCACAGCAGACACCACCTTTATCGAGCCCACAACACACACCCAAAGGATCAACGACACCACCCCGGACCAGGAAATCGAACCCATCACGCCCAGCAGCCCAGCAAGGCCAGGCTCACCCAGCAGCCCTGCAGGGCTAACAACACGCCAGCCCAGCGAGGGCACAGCCAACACACCAGAACAGACATTTGTACCGAGGCGGTCCACCAGGGAAAGGCTCCCGATCGCCTCACCTTGTAAATAGTTTTCACTTTGACTTTGGGAGGGAGTGATGTTGTGTATCTGTAAAGCATGCACTCCCATGTTCCGCCACAAGGGAGCGCATCCCCTGAAGTCCCAAGGGATCCCAGCATCCCTTGGGAGCACTGTATATAAGCAAGCCCCTCACTCTGGAGTGTCTTAATAAAGACTGAGGTCACTGTTAATTTAACCTCCCTGTGTGCAATCTCATTTGTGTTCGGAACACCTTTAGTAATGACTCCATGAGGCAGGGTATGGTACTCAATCTGTGTAGACTGTAGTCCTTTATTTGCAACTCCTCAAGTGAGGACACCAAACTGTGGGCTCCTTTTTATACTGGGTTACCTGCGGTGTGCAAGTAACCCTTAGGTCTCCAACAGCAGCACCCTCTGGTGTACAGGTAATGTGTGTACAGTGTAAGGGTACATTCAGTGTTGCATAACAGTGTTACAGACTTCACATAGTAAACAGGCATGCATATACAACAGTAACTGTACCGCGAAAGAAACTCTGAGCTCAGAAGGTATTTTTCTTAATGCAAATGTTGCAGGATTGTATCACTAATGTAGAGACCCACGACCTCCAGGTGCTGCTCTCATGGTTATACTTTGCCAGTCTACCAGTCACTTTGGGGTGTGCAATCAAAGGCATTTTATACGCCTCCAAGTGAGGCTCTCAGGATCCACTCAGGTGCTGGGTGTCATTAAATGTATGAAGTTGCCTCCTTTATATGTTGGGTGCCACTGACAGGAGGAATGTAGTGCTCCTGTTTCTGATGGCTTATTATCAATGTGTGTGCATCTTTAGAAAAAGAACATTGAATCAGAGGATATTTTACTGTTCTTAACTACAACAACAACTTGTATTTATATAGCGTTAGTAAAACATCCCAAACTGTTTCACAGGAGCGTTATAAAACAAAATTTGACATTGAGCCACATAAGGAGAAACATCAGGTGGACTTAAAAGATCCCATGGCACTATTTCGAAGAAGAGAACGGGCGTTATCCCCGGTGTCCTTGCCAATATTTATCCCTCACTCAACATAACAAATACAGATTATCTGGTCATTATCACATTGCTGTGTGTGGGAGCTTGCTGTGCGCAAGTTGGCTGCTGCGTTTCCTGCATTACAACAGTGACTGCACTCCAAAAGTACTTAATTGGCTGTAAAGCATTTTGAGACATCTGGTGGTTGTGAAAGGCACGATATAAATGCAAGTCTGTCTTTCTCTCTTTCTCTCTTTTTCTCTTTCTCTTTCTCTCTCTCGTTCTTTCTCTCTTTCTCTCTTCTCTTCTCTTCTCTTCCCTTTCTCTCTCTCTTTCCCTGTCTCTCTTTCTCTCTTTCTCCCTCTCCCCCACCACCCCCCGCCCCACCCCAGATTCATCATCATAGGCAGTCCATTGAAATCGAGGAAGACTTGCTTACACTCTAAAAGTGAGTTCTCAGGTGATTGAACAGTCCAATACAGGAATTACAGTCTCTGTCCCAGGTGGGACAGACAGTCATTGAGGGAAGGGGTGGGTGGGGAGTCTGGTTGGCCGCACACTCCTTCCACGGCCTGCGCTTGGTTTCTGCATGCTCTCGGCGATGAGACTCGAGGTGCTCAGCGCCCTCCCGAATGCTCTTCCTCCACTTAGAACGGTCTTCGGCCAGGGACTCCCAGGTGTCAGTGGGGATATTGCATTTTACCAAGGAGGCTTTGAGGGTGTCCTTGAAATGTTTCCTCTTCCCACATGGGGTTCGCTTGCTGTGTAAGAGTTCTGAGTAGAGCGCTTGCTTTGGGAGTCTCGTGTCGGGCATGTGGACGATGTGACCCGCCCAACGGAGCTGGTCGAGTGTGGTCAGTGCTTCTATGCTGGGGATGTCAGCCTGAGCGAGATCACTGACGTTGGTGCATCTATCCTCTCAGTGGATTTGCAGGATCATGTGAAGACGTTGGTGGTACTTCTCCAGTGCTTTGAGGTGTCTACTGTCTATGGTCCACGTCTCTGAGCCATATAGGAGGGTGGGTATCACTACAGCCCTGTGGACCATAACTTTGGTGCCAGATTTTGAGGTCCTGGTCTTCAAGCACTCTTCCTCAGGCGACCGAAGGCTGCGTTGGCACACTGGAGGCGGTGTTGGACCTCATCATCGATAGAAGGCTCCTGAAGTATGGAAAATAGTCCACGTTGTCCAAGGCTGCACCGTGGATTTTGATGACTGGGAGCAGTGCTGAGTGGCGGGGTCAGGTTGGTGGAGCACCTTTGTCTTACAGATGTTTAATGTAAGGCCCATGCTTTCATACGCCTCGGTGATGATCCTCTGGATTACTGCTTCGCCATCAGAGGCTGATTATTCTCTCGCTATGCCTCACTCTCTCTCAAAATCACTGCCTAAGCCACTTTTTAATCACTGCCTAGCTCCCCTTCCTTAAAAGGTTCTAAAACCCCATCTCTCAATGCTGCTTTCAATTTCCTCACCAAAATTCTTTGTTTCTTTCTCCGTTCCCCTTGTGAAGCAGTATTTATGTGAGAAGTTAAATATAAATTCAAATTGTCATCATTATAAAAAAACGCAGAAGAGTGATTTTTTTTCAAAGATAAATATTTCAATTAGAAACATTTCATCTGACACAGTTGCTGGACATAAATATGTCCCACATCACCTGGAGGTAGTGATTTTTTTTCAGCTCATCGATATTATGAGCAGAATTAGAATATGTGTCAGCAAGGCCGGAATACAATTTACAGTTTGTCGTGATTTAGTTTTGCTGACGGGACCTGTCAGTCTCACTAGTTCTGCTATATTTGTTTTAGGCAGATTAGTATTTGCTTTTAGGATGTAAGAACAAGTCACACAAGTACAGGACTGCGCTCTGAACTTGTATGCACAGGAGTGCTCCTCCGGGCTCCACAAGAATAACGTGGGTCACTACCACCCCAGAATCCCTCAACCCACCCCACCCCTCCCTATGATTGGATAGCCCCAGACATCATCATCATAGGCAGTCCCTCGGAATCGAGGAAGACTTGCTTCCACTCTTAGAATGAGTCCTTAGGTGGCTGAACAATCCAATACGAAAGCCACAGTCCCTGCCACAGTCGTTGAGGGTAAGGGTGGGTGGGACAGGTTTGCCGTACGTTCTTTCCGCTGTCTGCACTTATTTTCTACACGCTTTCGGCAATGAGACTCGAGGTGCTCAGCGCCCTCCCGGATGCACTTCATCCACTTAGGGCGGTCTTTGGCCAGGGACTCCCAGGTGTCGGTGGGGAAGTTGCACTTTATAAGGGAGGCTTTGAGGGTGTCCTTGTAATGTTTTCTCTGTCCATCTTTGGCTCGTTTGCCATGAAGGAGTTCCGAGTAGAACGCTTGCTTTGGGAGTCTCGTGTCTAGCATACGAACTATGTGGCCTGCCCAGCGGAGCTGATCAAGTGTGGTCAGTGTTTCAATGCTGGGGATGTTGGCCTGGACGAGGACGCTAATGTTAGTGCGTCTGTCCTCCCAGGGGATTTGTAGGATCTTGCGGAGGCATCTTACGTTGGTAGTATTTCTCCCCGGACATACCTACCTGCTGGCTGGGTCAGCCTTTGGGCCTCACCTACTAAAGCTGGCAAGCTGCAGCGGGTGTCCATTTTGGGGCATGCAGCTTTCGGGCAGTGAGGGCACGAGGCCCAACCTGGCTCTCAAAATGGACCGGGCATCATGCCAACAGGACTGGGTAGGCGTTCTGCTCTCTGTCCATTTGTTCCATGCCTGGAGAAAAATCTACTTTTATAACTGTCTGATTAACTTTATGTCTTAACTCAACAATAATGATATCCTGCTGCCAACCAACCTTGCTCGAGAATTTAAATGCACAATTCTATTTCACTGCCAAGACCAACAACAACAACAGTAATAACTTCCATATATATATAAGCACCTTTAACATTGAGTAACATACCAAGGCACTTCATAATCAGACAAAAATGGTCACCATGGCAAAGAAGGAAATATTATGAGGGGTGACCAGAAATGGGTCTTAAGGAGGGCCTTAAAGGAGGAGATGGAGAAGTGGGGAGTTTTAGGGAGGGAATTCCAGAACATGGACCTAGATGGCTGAAGGTTCGACCACAAATCATGGGGTATAGACCGGGAGACGCACAAGAGGCTAGAGTCGGAGGGTGATATTAATTGAAGAAATGGAAAGAATTGTAAAATTATATTCTCAGGTCCATCTCAAAAACAGCTGATGCATGTACTGGAGTTTATAGTTAAGACACCCAGGTGGAATTTTTCATAGTTTATATTTGGCTTACAATCTTTGAGTAGAAACACACACTTCACAATTGATTGTGGTAGAGTGCGTTGATTTCTCAGGAAAAAAATCCCATTTAAAAACTTCGAAGGAACCAACAACACCTTCAAACGTTGTTGATTCTGATCTAATTTGTGCAGAAGATGGGAAGTAGAAGGAAGATATACGTAGTCTGTTTTATGTTTATATTCCTTAGATTTATTGGTGTCATACCGGTGCTGCACAATGGAACGCAGTGGGATTGATACCTTCAAAATAATGGTGCAGAATATCTACGAGCTTACCGGGTGGTGCCGGAGGTTTGGACACTTGCGGTCCTGGGCCTCTATGCAATAGCCCCTGGGATCACGTGAGCCGGCCCAACCAATCAAAGTAGGGGCATTCCCATTCATACTTCTTCTGTCTCGGAATCACCATAAATATGAATGGGAACACCCCTAAAAATACACAACCACTTAAAATATAATTTTAAAACATCACCCTTATTTAAAATTAATCAAAATTGAATGTATTTAATTATTTAAAACAAAAATTTAATATTTTGATAAATCAATTTGCATATTTTTAAAGGGTCTTTTTCACAAATGTTTAAATGTTTAAATTATTGAAAAAAATGCATTCTTCTGCCCTTTAATAGTCTTGCGTGATAAAAGCAGGCCTTATCCCTGTTTTTATTAGTCGTGAGAATTTCAAGGGCATTCCCTGGGCAAATAGCCCAACACTCTGTCAGCGAATTTCCATTTACCTCAGATTCATATGATCTGTCAAGAGGATTCTCGACAGATCGCAAGTTCTGGGTCTAGGCGCATGCGCAGTGCATGGTTAAACCCGGAACTTGCGGGGCCCTATGGGTGAGGGCGCAAGGCCCCTGTGTTTTTATTAAATTTATAAATTTATTCAATTTTTTCAAATTGGTACGTTATGTCAAAAGCTTTCTTGCAGGTAGTGTCCGGATTTTAAATGTTTCAGCACACAACAAAACAAAATTACAATCCAATTACACATGGGGCCAACGATTCTGGCCTCCCCGGATCTGTATGGAGTTCCTACGGACCCGAGAAGGCATCGGAAATGCCGGTTTTCAGCCCGCAATGCGCATGCACTGGAAAACGGCATTTCCGATCCGTCAAGTTTCTGGCTTGACAGATGGTAGACAGATCAGGAGCGAGGACACGTGTAAGTGAAAATTTCCAATATTTATGCTTAGAAATATCCTCAAAAATCTTGCGCCTGAAAAAGCAGGCGCATAGCCTACTTTTGCAGGTGCAAATGTTTTAAAAAACACCAAAACATATAAAAATAAAGTTATTAAAACATATTTTATCATTAAAAACCCTCCCCACAATGGTAAGTTTATTTAAAAAACGTTTTTAAAAAATCGGGAAATTATTTTTTTTTTTAAGATATTAATAACTTTAATTTAAATGAATGCAATTATTTTCTATTTTTTAATTAGTGTTTTGGGTGTTTCAGGCTCTGTCACAATCATAGTAAAAGGAGTTTAGGACCCTGCGGAACTCCTATTACTATGATACTTTACCTGATTGGCTGCCCAGAGCCATGTGACTCCAGCTGTAGGCCTGCGCACGCGTCGACGTGCACGCGCTGCGACTGGCAGTCAGGAGAGGCCTCAGCATCGGAAAGTCGAACTTGGGCAGCAGCTCAAGGTAGGTGCATATTTTTTCTCTAAAATGCTGGAATGCCAACCCGGAATTTCAGGGCCAATGTCTTCGAGAAAGTCAAATGGGCTATCTCCCTTGAGTTCTCGTAGATGTGAATGATTAAATAGTTGAGATTGGGTTTGTAATCACACTTTGAGCCGTCCACCAACAGGTTCAAGACCATCCCTAATTGGGTACAGTACTGGGTAACATTGCCCTGCTAATGTTTCTTTACTTAATCCCGGAGTTTGTACTATATCACTTTGACATTTCCACTCACAATGTACACATTGCTCCCCTGGCTCTCAGAGCATGATGTAAAACTGTTAGCAATTAGTTTAAAATCTGAGACTGTTGATGCTGTGAAGTCAGATCCACTGGGAACTGGACTGAAAGTCCCTGACTAAACCCTCAACAGCCCGTAGAGACAGGAAACCTTCAAACTACCCATTTAAACGATTCAAAAGCAAGAGAGCTGGGATATTGAAAGGAGGTGCTTTTAAAATCTCCCAACGTTTGTGAAAAGCATAGGATGAGCTATGAGGCAAACATTCAATTGTGCAGTTCTGCCGATATTTAAAACTGCGTTGGGGAAGTTCATGAAGCTCATGAATGACACCACACCCTCTTAATTGGATCATTCATTCCCAGCCAGTTGCTGCTTTTGATCATTTGTAGCCTGTAATTTTTGTTCAATTTTAAACTTTATACAAATTGTTTTTTTAATCTTGTTGCAGGCATGCTGAGAGCACGATAGGAATTGCAGCTCAGGTCAAAGAGTAGGAGTGAAAGGTAGTGCCATTTGATGCCTCAGTTCTGCACTAGTATGTATGGTATTACCAACCTGCTGTGACAGCAGTTTACTGATAAAGAAAGAAAGACAAACCTTTATATAGTGCCTGTCACGACCTCAAGTCAAAGTACTTTACCACCAATGAAGTATTTTGAAGTGTAGTCACTATTGTAATGTAGGAAATGTGGCAGCTTTTCTGTGCACAGCAAGCTCCCGCAAACAGCAATGAAATAAACGATCGCAAGTTTTCTGAAATGTGTACTCAGATCTAAAGAATCTGAGCTTTTCCAATGACTGCTGTCTCTGGAGCAATGTGATAACATCAGTGCAGTAAAACCTCACTATGGGGCTGCTTTTGGATGTTGTAAGTTTGCATCATATAATAGCTGTAAGCCTGCTGTGATCACACTCCTAAACCCTCTCATATACTGTGGAGAATAATCATTTCAGTGTTGTTGAAGGGTAAGACACAAGAGCACACCCAGCCCAGTCGACTCTGCAAAGCCCTCCTCACTAACAGCTGGGGACTTGTGCCAAAATTGACAGAGCTGTTCCACAGACTAGGCAAGCAACAAGCAAGATACTCACAGAATCATACCTTTCAGCCAATGTCCCAGACTCCTCCCTCACCATCCCTGGTATGTCCTATCCCATCGGCAGGACAGACCAATCAGAGGTGGTGGCGCAGTGATATACAGTTGGGAGGGAGTGGCCTTGGGAGTCCTCAACATTGACTCTGTACCCTATGAAGTCTCATGGCTTCAGGTCAAGCATGGGCATCATGTTGTGTGGCACTACCACCGTGCTAAATGGGATCGATTCACAACAGATCTTGCAGCTCAAAACTGGGCATCCATGAGGGACTGTGGGCCATCAGTAGCAGCAGAATTGTATTCCACCACAACCTGTAACCTCTTGTCTCGGCATATCCCTCACTCTATCATTACCATCAAGCCAGGGGACCAACCCTGGTTCAATGTGGAGTGCCGAAGAGCATGTCAGGAGCAGCACCAGGTGTCCTTAAAATGAGATGGCAACCTGGGGCAGCTGCAACACAGGACTACATGCATGCTAAACAGTGGAAGCAGCATGCTATAAACAGAGCTAAGCGATCCCACAATCAATAGATCAGATCAAAGCTCTGCAGTCCTGCCACATCCAGTTATGAATGGTGGTGGACCATTAAACAACTAAAGGGAGGAGGAAGTCCATGAATATCCACATCACCAATGATAATGGAGTCCAGTATGCGAGTGCAAAAGACAAGGCTAAAGCATTTGCAACCATCTTCAACCAGAAGTGCCGAGTGGATGATCCATATCGGCCTCCTCCTGAGGTCCCCACCATCACAGAAGCCAGTCTTCAGCCAATTTGATTCACTCCACGTGGTATCAAGAAACATCTGAGTACACTGGATACAGCAAAGGCTATGAGCCCCGACAACATCCTGGCTGTCGGCTGAAGACTTGTGTTCCAGAACTAGCCGCGACTCTAGGCAAATTGTTCCAGTACAACTACAACACTGGCATCTACCCGACAATGTGGAAAACTGCCCAGGTATGTCCTGTCCATAAAAAGCAGGACAAATCGAATCCGGCCAATTACCGCCCCATCAGTCTACTCTCAATCATCAGCAAAATGATGGAAGGTGTCGTCGACAGTGCTATCAAGCGGCACTTACTCACCAATAACCTGCTCACCGATGCTCAGTTTGGGTTCCGCCAGGACCACTTGGTCCAGACCTCATTACAGCCTTGGTCCAAACATGGACAAAAGAGCTGAATTCCAGAGGTGAGGTGAGAGTGACTGCCCTTGACATCAAGGCAACATTTGACCGAGTGTGGCATCAAGGAGCCCTAGTAAAACTGAAGTTAATGGGAATCAGGGGGAAAACTCTCCACTGGCTGTTCAGAGATGGTTCACAAGGTTGATTCCGGAGATGAGGGGGTTGACTTATGAAGATAGGTTGAGTAGGTTGGGTCTATACTCATTGGAGTTCAGAAGAATGAGAGGTGATCTTATTAAAAATTATAAGAAAATGAGGGGGCTCGACAAGGTGTATGCAGAGAGGATATTTCCACTCATAGGGGAAACTAAAACTAGGGGGCATAGTCTCAGAATAAGGGGCCGCCCATTTAAAACTGAGATGAGGAGGAAGTTCTTCTCTGAGGGTTATAAATCTATGAAATTCTCTGCCCCAGAGAGCTGTGGAGTCTGGGTCATTGAATTTTTTTAAGGCAGAGATAGACAGATTTTTGAGCAATAAGGGAATAGAGGGTTATGGGGAGCGGGCAGGGAAGTGGAGCTGAGTCCATGATCAGATCAGCCATGATCTTATTAAATAACAGAGCAGGCTTGAGGGGCCAAGTGGCCTACTCCTGCTCCTATTTCTTATGTTCTTAAGCATTCACTCCCTGCGCCACCGACATACTGTGGTTGCAATGTGCACTATCTACAAGATGCACTGTAGTAACTCGTCAACGCTTCTTCGGCAGCATCTCCTAAACCTGTGACCTCTATCACCTAGAAGGGCAAGGGCAGCAGGTGCATGGGAACACCATCACCTCCACGTTCCCCTCCAAGTCACATACCATCCCGACTTGGAAATATATCACCGTTCCTGCATTGTTGCTGTCAAAATCCTGGAACTCCCTCCCTAACAGCACTGTGGGAGTACCTTCACCACACGGACTGCAGCGGTTCAAGAAGGCGGCTCACCACCACCTTCTCAAGGGCAGTTAGTGATGAGTAATAAATGCTGGCCTTGCCAGCAACGCCCACATCCCAGGAATGAATAAAAAAGATATTGTAGAGTTGTTGAATTGCTTCTATGTTAAGTATGCGGGACTGACCTATCAAGAAAGACTGGATCAACTGGGCTTGTATTCACTGGAGTTCAGAAGAATGAGAGGGGACCTCATAGAAACATATAAAATTCTGACGGGGTTAGACAGGTTAGATGCAGGAAGAATGTTCCCAATGTTGGGGAAGTCCAGAACCAGGGGTCACAGTCTAAGGATAAGGGGTAAGCCATTTAGGACCGAGATGCGGAGGAACTTCTTCACCCAGAGAGTGGTGAACCTGTGGAATTCTCTACCACAGAAAGTTGTTGAGGCCAATTCACTAAATATATTCAAAAAGGAGTTAGATGAGGTCCTTACTGCTAGGGGGATCAAGGGGTATGGCGAGAAAGCAGGAATGGGGTACTGAAGTTGAATGTTCAGCCATGAACTCATTGAATGGCGGTGCAGGCTAGAAGGGCCGAATGGCCTACTCCTGCACCTATTTTCTATGTTTCTATGTTTCTATGCGCACATGTATCCATTTGTTTAATAGAGGGATAAAGTAGCATGAGAGGTTGTCAGATGTTGCCGCTCCAACTATCAACTCCAAAAGCAGTCCCCAGTCAGCTTGGTGCCACATTGTGTTATTGCACTGATCTGGAGGCAGTGGCCAGTCTGTATGTGGGAGTCTTTAGACCACATAATATACATTTCAGAAGACCTGCCAGTATTTCTGTCAGCAATCTGCAGAATTATAATTATTTTTAACTAGGATAACGCTCCTCTTTTAAAAGGGAACTGAAGAAAGGAGATAAGTGAGATCTATTTCCTTCCCTTTCACAGCACATTTAGGATCACAGAGAGTTAATTACTCAAAGAAAACATTATTCTGTTTGTTTCCAGCACATGTGTGTCATTACACAGTGTAAAGGCAAAATCCTTCATTGGATTAAAGACTTTCACTTGCTGAAGATTAGTTGACATAAAGAAAGCAATTTGTCTCTTTTCTAGCCTTTAATATGACCAGCCTGCTATGGCCAGATGGCTAAATCAATTTCTTATTAAAGTACTGCATATCTTAGAATCATTCGAAGACCAGAGATTGCTATCAAACACAAATCCAAGTCCACATGTGTAACATTGGAGAATGCAGAACAGCATTAAGACTTCAATAAGGGAAAGCTAGATAAGTACATGAGGGAGAAAGGAATAGGAGGATATGCGAATGGTGGGAGAAGGGTCGTGTAGAGTACAAACACTGGCATGGATCTGTTAGGCTGAATGGCCTGTTTCTGTGTGCCATGTAAATCGATGACGGAGGATGGGACGACCTTGGATTGAGCCTGGACGTGACGTAGGTTGAACAGGTTCCCATTGGTTCTATTGTTCAGTTTCACTCCAGCGGGGAGAGTGAGAGCATGCAGAAACCAAGCACAGACAGCGGAAGGAGCATGCAGCAAACCAGACTCCCCACCCACCCCTTTCCTTCAACCATTGTCTGCCTTCCTGTTACAGAGACTGTAATTCCTGTATTGGACTGTACAGCCATCTGAGAACTCACTTTTAGAGTGGAAGCAAGTCTTTCTCGATTTCGAGGGACCACCTATGATGATGAATTCTATGTAATAGTAAATGAAGAGCAAATGCATGAACTGTGGAAGTATGTATACAGCTTATTGGCTTAACACTTTCCATCATGACCTGGTTGAAGCCAATTGCAACAACTATTATTGTCAATGTCATTCTTCAAGTTCCAGTAGCTAACGCATAAATCATTCACAAAATTGCAGGACAGATATAAATAAGCAAGGTCATTTTAGCTCATCCATCCAGAATGAGCCCATAACTCTTTCTCATCACAGCATCAAATTGTTTCTCGTGTTCTGCTTCAAGTCTCATTCCAATCTCGCTCATTCTTCGTCTGTTACAGAACTTACCAACAATTGGAAATGTCAGCTTGGTTAGGCTGGTTGAATTCTCGCCTCTACGAAGGTCAAGGATTCAATTCCTACTTTGGGGATTGAGTCACATAAACTAGGCTGACAACTGGGCGCAGTACTGAAGGAGTGCTACACTTTTATAGGTCCTTAGAGATGTGACATTAACTTGAGACTGTTCAGGTGGACATGAAAGATCCCATTGTACTGTTTGAATAGCAGCAGGCAGTTCGGCCTTCAGAAGGAACTGCATTAACATAAAGCAAAACTGAGCTGAACAACAAATAACTTTTCATTTTCAAGTGAATGGTAGAGAAATCTATTTTTGAGTGTGTTGTTTGTACCATGCAACGCAAATACAATGGAGGAAAACGACATTTTAGATCAGCTACAATTATGTATTTGTATCGCTGTTTTATGATGAAGATTATTCAGTGACAGGTTTTCCTGGTTTATTGACATCTCAATTATCACTCTTCAAAAAATCTTCAAATCAGCCAGATCAATCTGTGGGCAGTAATATTCTATTTTAGTCTGCCATTTTGATAATTTTCCTCTCTTCACTCAGCGTCAGAAACCCTTGCTTTGACTGCACAGTCACCATTACATCTGTCTGCATTCAGGCTGATAACAGTTATAATATCACTCCTACATGAGTGAAAGGCTATATCATTAGAGACAAATAGTCAGTTTTCCATCGCAATAGAAATCCCAGTCATCATGGTGTCACTCCATGTTTATCACCAGAGCATTGAATGAGCTAGCGTACTGTGATACCATTGGTTTAGTAACAGGGCAGGGCAATTCATTATAGTATCACTATTGTAACAAGAGTAGCTGACAGGCCTTATTATAAATAAGATTGGCACTAGGCCAGCTGAGTTCTTCTCACAGATACTCTCCTTCGTTCCACCCTGCTCAGCTGCGAAAGCACATTTCCGTCTCACCCAAGAGCGTGCAGCTTCAATACCACACTGTAAATAATGAAAGGACAGAATGGATAATCCAGACAGTGACACAAAGTGACTCAGCTGTGAAAATGTCACCGTCAGACATTTTGCTACATGGACTCTGACTCTTTTCATAGAACAATGTAGACTAGCAGGAGACCGAATGCAGGCGTTCGAAGAGGTTTTGATGACGTAAATAGGGAACTAATATTTCATTCTCTCGCCAGTGAGTCTGTAACTAGAGGATGTACATTTAAAAATCACCACAAAAAGAATGAAGAGTGAGAGTTGGAGAAATGTTTCTATACAGAGGGAAGCTCTCCAGAACCTACCAGAACCAATGGTGGCTGCAGAATCCACAATAGTTTTACATAGCAACATAGAAAATAGGTGCAGGAGTAGGCCATTCAGCCCTTCGAGCCTGCACCACCATTCAATAAGATCATGGCTGATCATTCACTTCAGTACCCTATTCCTGCTTTCTCTCCATACTCTTTGATCTCTTTAGTTGTAAGGGCCACATCTAACTCCCTTTTGAATACATCCAATGAACTGGCCTCAACAACTTTCTGTGGTCGAGAATTCCACAGGTTCACATTTCTCTGAGTGAAGAAGTTTCTCCTCATCTCGGTCCTAAATGGCTTACCCCTTATCCTTAGACTGTGATCCCTGGTTCTGGACTTCCCCAACATTGGAAACATTCTTCCTGCATCTAACCTGTCCAATCCCATCAGAATTTTATATGTTTCTATGAGATCCCCTCTTATTCTTCTAAATTCCAGTGAATATAAGCCGAGTCGATCCAGTCTTTCTTTATATGTCAGTCCCGCCATCCCAGGAACCAGTCTGGTGAACCTTCACTGCACTCCCTCAATAGCAAGAATGTCCTTCCTCAGATTAGGAGACCAAAACTGTACACAATATTCAAAGTGAGGCCTCACTAAGACCCAGTACAACTGCAGTAAGACCTCAGTTGTAAAGGGAAATGGTTAAATATTTAAAAATAAAATGAAACAGGTACGGTGAAAGGCTAGGGGAATGGGGCTTAATAGGAAGCTCATTCGGAAAGGTGGTACAGACACGATGGGCCGAATGGCCTCCTTCTGTTTAAACTATTGCATTTTCTGTTTTCGCTCCTGTAATTACACTATTGTGTACTTACAAAAAGGTATGATTTTTGTTTCATTCTAATTGGAGAGACATGTACCAATTGCTGCTGGAATAACTGTCAGAAATAAAGGCTGCAATGGTTCAGAACAAAACTGATTGTGCTAACACGACAGATTTAAGCTGTGTATGTATTTCATTTTTATCCAGATAATTATCTTGCCCATTAATATAGTAACATTCTTTGTTTGATTGGTTCTACTTTTGTTAAATGAATATACAATAGACCGTGTAATTAATATGTTACTGTTGCCATGAAGGCTCCAATAAAATCAAGTACATCGATCATTTGGGCTTACTCTGTAAAAGGACTTTATTAAAAGCAAATGAGTGTGGAGCCTCCACTCACTCACATATACTTTACTTCGAGGGCATGCTTTTAGTAATAACATAATCATCACACATCAGGATCAAATGGGAACAGTCGTTTAGCTGAGGACAGCCTTTCATAGTTCAGTCTCTAATTTCACTGTTCTCTCCCCTGTATTGACACATCTCTGTCCTATATGGTTTTAAGAACATAAGAAATAGGAGCAGGAGTAGGCCATTTGGCCCCTCGAGCCTGCTCCGCCATTCAATAAGATCATGGCTGATCTGACCATGGACTCAGCTCCACTTCCCTGCGTGTTCCCCATGACCCTTGACTCCCCTGTAGTTCAAAAATCTGCCTATCTCCGCCTTGAATATATTCAATTTAGTCAGCATTCATAAAGTTACTGCTCTTGAATGTGAAAGCAACTGAGTAACATTTTTTCTACTGTACGTATCGGGCCTTACTCGAACACAGGTCTATTGAGCAAAATTTAAAAAAAACAATTGGGTGATTAATTTCAGAGTGACGTTTTGTGTAGAGTGAAAGAAATTAGTCAGCTGAAGGAGCCTTGGAGACAGAACTAATTGTGCCTTTAGAAAGACTCTAAGAAGCAACTTTATAATGTTTTATTTAGAAGAATGAAACCGTTTTACAACAATCAAGAAATAATTGCTGAAAACGCTGAAGGGATTATGGGTGCTGCGGAATTTGAGGTATTGAACAATATTTAATTGGCTATTAGCAAAGTGCTGCAGTAACCCACAGCCACATGGTCTTTTGTTATTTGATGTGAGGGTCTTGATTTTCACTTCAATGAGACTTCACATTCATTTATTTCCCAATTAAATGAAAAAATGTTCATCACCAGGCAATAGGATTTTGGGCATTAATTTTAGAATTTTTACTAAAATAAATATTTAATTGAGAATAACAAATATACTGATATGTCCTTACTATACAGTATAAATGCACACGGGGCCCATACTTAAGAGAAGGTCACTCTGTGACCAGTTAACTTTATTACCAAGACCTCAAGTGATGAAGGTGGGTAGAGCTTCCCCTTTTATACCTGAAAGTCCAGGTTAGGAGTGTCTCCAAAAGTTCACCCCCTTGTGGTCAATGTTCTCAAAGTGTACAACTTAGGTCAGCTTATACATGGGTTACAATGATAGTTGAATACATGACATCACCTCCTCCGCCAAAGTCTTATTGGGATCACAGGTTAAGTCTCTCTAGTGGTTTACGCTCCCTTGTAGAGCGCCTGAGTTGGGGCTCCGGTTGTTGGGTGCTGGTCTGAGTGTCTGCTGTTTGCGGTGCCTCAGGCCTGTCCGGACTGCCCACAGTGACTGGGCTCTCCTCCACTTGGTTCCGGTGTTCGGTCACCTGTGGTGGAGTAAACTCTACGTCGTGTTCTTCCTCTGCTTTTATGGGGTTGCTGAACCTCCTTTTAGTTTGATCCACGTGTTTGCGGCAGATTTGTCCATTGGTAAGTTTAACTACCAAAATCCTATTCCCCTCTTTGGCAATCACAGTGCCTGCAAGCTATTTTGGCCCTGCAGTGTAATTAAGGACAAAAGCAGGGTCATTGACATCAATACATCGTGCCCTCGCGTTCCTGTCATGGTAGTCACATTGTGACTGATGCCTGCTCTCAACAATTTCTTTCATAGTGGGGTGTATAAGGGATTACCTGGTTTTGAGCATCCTTTTCATTAGCAGCTCTGAGGGTGGAACCCTGTGAGCGAGTGTGGTCGGGATCTATTGGCCAACAGGAGGCGTGATAAGAGGCTTTGTAGGGAACCCCCGTAGATTCTGAGCATCCCCTGTTTGATTATCTGCACTGCTCGTTCCGCCTGGCCGTTTGAGGCCGGCTTGAACGGTGCCGTTCTGACATGGTTGATACCATTGCCTGCCATGAAGTCCTGGAATTCAGTGCTTGTGAAGCACGGGCCATTGTCACTGACCAAGACATCCGGTAGACCATGGGTGGCGAACATTGCCCGTAGACTTTCTACCATGGCAGAGGATGTGCTTGAATTTAAAATGGCACGTTCAATCCATTTGGAGGAGGCGTCTACTACAACCAAAAACATTTTTCCCATGAAAGGACCTGCATAGTCCACATGGATGCGTGACCATGGCTTGGCGGGCCAGGACCAGAGGCTAAGAGGGGTTTCCCTGGGTGCGTTGCCCAGCTGAGCACACGTGTTGCACCTGCGAACACAAAGTTCCAGGTCTGCATCTATCCTTGGCCACCAAATGTGTGACCTGGCAATTGCCTTCATCATCACAATGCCCGGGTGCTCATTGTGAAGTTCTCTGATAAACACCTCTCTGCCCAACTGGGGCATGACTACTCGGTTTCCCCACAGTAGGCAATCAGCCTGAATCGAGAGTTCATCCTTGCGCCTATGAAACGGTTTAAATTCCTCAGGGCATGCCCCATACGTGGCTGCCCAGTTCCCATTCAGGACACATTTCTTAACTAAAGACAGTAGCGGGTCTTTATTTGTCCAGACTTTAATCTGACGGGCTGTCACAGATGAGCCTTCGCTTTTGAAAGCTTCAACAGCCATGACCATCTCAGCATCATGCTCAGTTGCCCCCCTCAGTGGTGGCTAGTGGGAGCCTGCTGAGTGCATCGGCGTAGTTTTCAGTGCCCGGTCTGTGCTGAATTGTGTAGTCATAGCCGGCTAACGTGAGTGCCCACCTCTATATGCGGGCCGATGCATTCGCATTTATGGCCTTGTTGTCGGCTAAAAGGGACGTTAGAGGTTTCTGATCTGTTTCCAGCTCAAATTTCCTGCCAAACAGTTACTGGTGCATTTTTTTTTTACTGCATATACACATGCTAGTGCTTCCTTTTCTACCATCCCGTAGCCCCTTTCTGCCTGGGACAGATTTCTGGAGGCATAAGCTACCGGCTGTAACTGACCATTGGCATTCACATGCTGCAACACACACCCGACCCCATAGGATGACGCATCGCACATTAAAACAAGTTTCTTACATGGGTCATAGAACGTTAACAGTTTGTTGGAGCATAACAAATTGCGTGCTCTATCAAAAGCCCTTTCCTGGCTGTCCCCCCAGATCCAATCGCGACCTTTGCATAGGAGCATGTGTAGCAGCTCTAACAGGGTGCTCAATTTGGGAAGAAAGTTACCAAAATAGTTCAGGAGCCCCAGGAATGAACGCAGCTCCATCGTGTTACGGGGTCTGGGTGCTCTCTGGATCGCTTCCATTTTATACAGTATAAATGCACACGAGACCCATACTTGAGAGAAGGTCACTTTGTGACCAGTTACCTTTATTACCAAGACCTCAAGTGATGAAGGTGGGTGGAGCTTCCCCTTTTATAACTGAAAGTCCAGGTTAGGAGTGTCTCCCACAAGTTCACCCTCTTGTGTTCAATGTTCCCAAGGTGTATAACTTAGATCAGCTTATACATGGGTTACAATGATATTTGAATACATGACATATACCAACTTCAGATCAAAAATTGTTGAGATTGGACAGACATGAGGGAATCAATATCTCAGGTGTGTCAACTGTGTTACTTACAAGTGCCACAGGTGTAGGTGAATCATGATGCCTAATCTGAGGAAGAAATTCTTGCTATTGAGGGAGTGCAGCGAAGGTTCACCAGACTGATTCCCGGGATGGCAGTCTGACATATGAAGAGAGACTGGATCGACTAGGCTTATATTCACTGGAATGAGAGGGGATCTCATAGAAACATATAAAATTCTGACGGGATTGGACAGATTAGATGCAAGAAGAATGTTCCCGATGTTGGGGAAGTCCAGAACCAGGGGTCACATTCTAAGGATAAGGGGTAAGCCATTTAGGACTGAGATGAGGAGAAACATCTTCTATCACAGAATTGTGAACCTGTGGAATTCTCTACCACAGAAAGTTGTCGAGGCCAGTTCGTTAGATATATTCAAAAGGAAGTTAGATGTGGCCCTTACAGCTAAAGGGATCAAGGGGTATGGAGAGAAAGCAGGAATGGGGTACTGAAGTTGCATGATCAGCCATGATCATATTGAATGATGGTGCAGGCTCGAATGGCCTACTCCTGCACCTATTTTCTATGTTTCTATATTTGTATTATACACGTACTTTACATGAGCTACTGATTCCTGATACCTGTAATCCAATTGAAACAGCACTTAATTAATTAATCGCCCCCACTCTTTGCCTATAATATTTTCCCTGGGAACTCTGATTCCTGTCAGCATATAACTGCACTCCTCCAACAATTGGCCATTAGCCTCACGTGGGGCTGGGCAGTAGGTCTAGAGCACCACAGCCAAGCCCAGTCCCACGTTACAACAGTGACTACACTTTAAACGTACTGCATTGGCTGCAAAGCGCTTTGGGAAACGGATTCGTGTTTATTAGCGGTGAGAATTAAGGAGGCGCAATTTTCCAGCGCCCCAACTGGGGGAGGTCTCGCCCCCCCCCCCCGGCCGCGAAATTGCGGCTATCACCCCTCACAGGAAGTGCAGTGCAATCTCGCGCCTTCCACTTCCTGTTGTGGCAAGTTCCGGGGTGCCACTCGGGCGTGGTGGTGAGTTCCACGCAGCTGCTCCCCGTAACACTGACCTGTTTCAATGTCCCTCCCCTCTGGCAAGATCGAAATGGATCGGCACATGGCGCTAAGGGGTCGCCGATCCCGCCGAGATCCGGGGTCGCTACCGATGGGTTGCGGCATTACCATGGCAGCGCCTCCGCTAACTCCTGCGGAATTCCGCGGGAGCCGGTATTGCCCTCTCCCCCCCCCCCCCCCCGCCATCCCACCCACAGCATCGCGCCCCATTAGCGCCCCCTGAAGGGCAAAACGGGCAATTTCGGCTCCTTTAGTCCTGAGGGCCTTTTCTCGGGCTACCTTTCCTATAATTCGTACAAAGTGCTCACGGAGAATACGTAAAACGACAGGAAGGAATCTATCGAGCTAAGCCAGCAATACACACCGAGTATATGTCATATAAAAAGCAGTGGAAAACAGAATGTCATTCGAGGAAATAAGACTCAGAATTTTTAATAAAGTGATCTTGATTACATAAATATATATTTTTTTTGGGTTCTTCCTACCTCCTGCTAATTTAACAGAAATACATTTCTGCTCACTCGAACTTGTCTCTTACGATAAACTAGATGAACGGTTGTGACTGGCATGCTGCTAATGTAACAATACCGTTCTTCAGTGTGTACAAAATTTGGAGAATATTACTGCAACGTTACTTATTATAACCCAGACAGGCATTGGTGTCAGTCCAACATCCTTCACATCAGACTATTCCTGGGATTTCTGCCAATAGTGATCAGTTCCAATACAAGACACAGAATCCTCACTTTACTCGTAATTTGCCATCCAGAATTTTTAATGATTGCATTTTTTCCACAAAAAAGCTAAACATACGGTTACAATTTTTTAACTTTAAATATTAATAAATGGGTACAGCTATATTTTGGGTATTGTTTTATATCATTTCTGAGGAAAATATTTTAAAATTGTGATTTTCCTAAAAAGTTTTGTTTCTTCGTTTATCACTGCATTCACAATCAAATAGGCTGCTCGATTTTAAAATATTGGAAAGAGCAACATAGAATCATGGAATTTTATAGCACAGAAGGAGGCCATTCAGCCCATCCCTGTGCCAGCTCGCTGAAAGGGCTATCCACTTACTCTTATTCCCGCCATTTCAAATAATTGTCCACTTAGCTATTAAAAGCTACTCTGCGGTATTCTATGTCTCAACAACACTCGGAAAATAATAGGTTGGAAATCGCCCATTTTCGCAATTATTGTTTTTGATGAGGCAACAATAGTGTGGAAAGTTATATGCACAGCACTTGCAGGGCTCCAGCAGTGACATATTGCACAGAATACGGTGCCGGAGGTGAGACCAATCGTGGGGTATAGACAGGGTAGACGCACAAGAGGCTAGAGTCGGAGGGTGATATCAATTGAAGAAATGGAAAGCATGATAAAATTATATTCTGATGTCCATCTCAAAAACAGATGATGCATGCACTGGAGTTTATAGTTAAAAAACCAGGTGGAATTTTTCAATGTTTCTATCTGGTTTACAATCTTTGATTAGGCGTACACACTTCACAATTGAAAATAACTGAGTATGTCGATTTCTGAGAAAAAAATCCCATTTAAAAACTCCAAAGGAACCATGGACACTCTTAAAAGTCGTTGCTACTGATCCACTTTGTACAGAAGGACCATCCCCATCCACCACCTTAAACATTCACTCTCTCCACCATCGGCGCACCATGGCTGCAGTGTGTACCATCTACAAGATGCACTGCAGCAACTCGCCAAGGCTTCTTCGGCAGTACCTCCCAAACCCGCGACCTCTACCACCTAGAAGGTTAGGGTTAGGGTTAGGGTTAGGAGCATGTACGGCAACTGTTCGGTTTGGTCCTTCCCCGCTCCCCGACATTGCGAGCGAGAGACTGAGGCGACCTTTGGCCTCCTTCTGAGATTAGCGCTGCAAAGAGCCCGCTGCATGAGCAAATCACCGCCACACTGATGAGTGCCAAAATGCCGATGCTCTCTCGGCTGTCGCCCGCTATCTTTGGCCGCCAATGTTACCGGCAGGTTTCCAGCGTTCCCCAGTTTCTAGGCCAGAAGCTCTATGTATATTTATGTTAGTATTCCATCGATTTATTGGTGTCATGCTGACACTGCACAATGGAACACAGAAAGAAAGACTTGCATTTATATAGTGCCTTTCACAACCACCGGACAACCATCTCAAAGCGCTTTACAGCCAATGAAGCACTTTTGGAGTGTTAGTCACTGTTGTAATGTGGGAAACGCGGCAGCCAATTTGCGCACAGCAAACTCCCACAAACAGCAATGTGATAATGACCAGATAATATCTTTTTGTTATGTTGATTGAAGGATAAATATTGGTCAGGACACCGGAGATAACTCCCCTGCTCTTCTTCAAAATAGTGCCTTGGGATCTTTTACATCCACCTGAGAGAGCAGACAGGACCTCAGTTTAATGTCTCAACTGAAAGACTACACCTCCAACAGTGCAGCACTCCCTCAGCACTGCACTGGAGTGTCAGCCTAGATTTATGTGCTTGTCTCTGGAGTAGGATTATGAACCCACAACCTTCTGACTCAGAGGTGAGTGTGCTACCCACTGAGCCACAGCTGGCACTTACCCAGAGCAAATTAAATCTTCAAAATAATGCTTTTAATCAGATTTATTTATTGCAATCGGGGATTTTCCTGCAGTGGAGGTGCACAAGGTTGAGAAAACCCGTCAAATGATTGTATTTGCATATAGATTAATATCTGTGAAATAATAAAGCCTACTGTCCATATGCGCTCTTAGCAAGATGAGTTAAATTTCTTGTCGCTTTGTATCAACTGCCCCAGCACATGCAAAAATATAATCCGAAGGAAACTCAATGTTAACCAAGTGCCAGGAGCAAGTGATCTGACTCAGCAACAGGACCAGATGTGAGGACTGTAACCTCAACATATTTCCATGGTCTAAATAATTGATGTTTTACAAAGCAGCTTCACAATCAAACCTCTGCACTACCAGCTCCTGTGATCCCAAGCCAGTGCTGAATGAGGGAGAAACGCAACCAGTAAATTCCCACGTTAACCTTCAGAAATTGAGGCGCAAGGTCATGTTCGCACGAGATCATTTTTCGAGGAGTGGTGTAAACTTTTCAGCGTTGAGGAGCGTGAGGGAACATGTTTCTAAGTTCAGAGAGTCACACAGTTTCGAAGAATGGTGTAAGGCATATCCTCCAACTGGAAGCCATCTCATGTGTTATGTGATCCGAGTTTACTTTGGTCTGGTAATCACTATTGGCGTTAACCCAAATATTTTTCCACACACCAATGGAACGGCACCAACTTTCACGGTCGTCTTTGTGACACGCTCCCCTCTGAAATGTCGGTCTACATCGGTTGCATGCTCACAGCTGCCTTCGAAAACCATCCAGTAAATAGTCAAAAAGGACGGGGGCCTGGCATAGATGGGAGAGACGATAATAATACTGGAGATGTGGCATGGCTCTAACATGAATTTGTGGTGGATTCTTTTAAGAGTTAGTCAAATGTCTCAAGACAATTGGAAAAGACACGCCGGCAAACTAAAACAAATGACTATTTTTTTCAAAAGCCATGCTCCCTCCATGTAGAGAACCTTCTTCGCATTAATCTTTTTTTTTATTTTGACAATTTTTTTGTTTTCAGGAAGTAGCTGAGGTCAGTGCAGCATCTGTTGCCAGTTAGTCGGGCGATGCAGAGCTGCTTTGAGCTGGTTACCAAGGAGACAGCGGCTGCAATCAAACCTAAATCAGAAATTAACAATGTACCAGCTCTGCAGCAACTTCAGAACAATCCCTGAAATGTACAAGGGCAAAAACCTGGATAATTTTACCTTTCTCGTTATATTCAGAAATCTGACTCTCATTGCTTGCAGTACCTCGCACATGGTTTCTGATCGAAAAAGAGACAGACGAAGGCTAAGAGCATTTCTTTATATCATATTAACTTGTGGATTCCTTCACTTAGACTGTAAAGAAACAAGCCAGTCCCTCGCTGTTCATGTGTAACACCGATGCCTGACAGTGGATAACAAGGAGCTAACCTGACCGAGGGGCTCATAAACCATGTCGCCTGAACCCTGAGACTAGCTCATGGGCTTTGCTGTAACTCGTTCGCTGGTGGTTTAGAAAGTAGAAAAGCACTCAGTTCTTCATTATTAGATCTCAAAAATAAGCATGTAACACCCATGTGATGTGATGTGATATCAACAAAAGCAGACATTGATGCTGAGATTCAACACCGCCTCCAGTGCGCCAGTGCAGCCTTCGGCCATCTGAGGAAAAGAGTGTTTGAAGACCTGGCCCTCAAATATTCCACCAAGCTCATGGTCTACAGGGCTGTAGTAATACTCGCCCTCCTGTATGGATCTGAGGCATGGACGATGTATAGAAGGCACCTCAAGTTGCTGGAGATATATCACCAACGATGTCTCCGCAACATCCTGCAAATCCCCTGGGAGGACAGGCGCACCAACATCAGTGTCCTCAACCAGGCTAACATCCCCAGTATTGAAGCACTGACCACACTCGATCAGCTTTGCTGGGCAGGCCACATAGTTCGCATGCCAGATACGAGACTGCCTAAACAAATGCTTTATGCGGATGTCTTTCATGGTAAACGAGCCAAAGGTAGGCAGCGGAAACGTTATAAGGACACCCTCAAAGCCTTCCTGGTAAAGTGCGACATCACCACTGACATCTGGGCGACCCTGGCCGAAGACCACCCAAGGTGGAGAAAGTGCATCCAGGAGGGCGTTGAGTTCGTCGAGTCTCAACGCAAAGAGCGTGAAGAGGTCAAGCGCAGACAGCGGAAGGAGCACGCGGCATACTAGCCCCACCCACCCCTTCCCTTGATGAACATCTGTCCCACCTGTGACAGGGTCTGTGGCTCTCATATTGGACTATTCAGCCACCAAAGAGCTCACTTTAGGAGTGGAAGCAAGTCTTCCTCAATTCCAAGGGACTACCTATGATGATGATGATGATGCCCCTGTATCACAGCAGCCTGGCCTCTGCACGTCAGGAGCAGCTGATCTGTTCTCTTGCTCGGTCCCTTGCTCAGTCTACTCCTGACATGGGGCATTTAAAAATCCGAGCATAGATCATTTGGTACAAAGTATTTTCAATAAATGCCACTTACATTGCAGAAAATTACATACGACAGGAAAGAAAGAAAAAACTTCCATTCACGACCTCAGGATGTCCCAAAGCCAATGAAGTACTTTTGGAGTGTAGTCACTGTTGCAATGTAGGAAATGCAGCAGCCAATTTGCACACAGCAAGCTCCCACAACAGCAATGCGATAATATCCAGATAATCTGTTTCAGTGATGTTGATTGAGGGATAAATATTGGCCAGGACACCGGGGATAATTCCCCTGTTCTTCTTTGAAATAGTGCAGTGGGATCTTTTATATCCACCTGAGAGAGCAGACGGGGCCTTGGTTTAATGTCTCATCTGAAAGAAGGAAGTGTTGGAATCCAGAAATTCACATCTAGGCTTGGGCTGATAAATGCCAAGTGACATTCATGCCACACAAGTGCCAAACAATGGTCATCTCCAACAAGCGAAAGTCTAACCACCGATCCTTGGACATAGAAACATAGAAATTAGGTGCAGGAGAAGGCCATGCGGCCCTTCCAGTCTGCACCGCCATTCAATAAGATCACGGCTAATCACTCAACCTCAATTACCCTTTTCTGCTTTCTCTCCATACCCCTTGATCCCTTTGGCCGTAAGGGCCATATCTAACTTCCTTTTGAAAATATCTAACAAACTGGCCTCAACAACTTTCTGTGGTAGAGAATTCCACAGGTTAACCACTCTCTGAGTGAAGAAGTTTCTCCTCATCTCGTTCCTAAATGGCTTACCCCTTATTCTTAGACTCTGACCCTTGGTTCTGGAACTCCCCAGCATCGGGAACATTCTTCCTGCCTCTAACCTGTCCAATCCGTCAGAATTTTATATGCTTCTATGAGATCCCCTCTCATTCTTCTAAACTCCAGTGGATATAAGCCCAGTTGATCCAGTCTCTCCTCATATGTCAATCCTGTCAACCCGGGAATCAGTCTGGTGAACCTTCGTTGTACTCCCTCAATAACAAGAATGTCCTTCCTCAGATTAGGAGACCAAAACTGAACACAATATTCTAGGTGTGGCCTCACCAAGGCTTTGTACAACTGCAGTAAGACCACCCTGCTCCTATACTCAAATCCTCTAGCTATGAAGGCCAACATGCCATTTGCCTTCTTCACCGCCTGCTGTACCTGCATGCCAAACTTAAATGACTGATGTACCATGACACCCAGGTCTCGTTGCACCTCCCCTTTTCCTAATCTGTCACCATTCAGATAATATTCTGTCTCCCTGTTTTTGCCACCAAAGTGGATAACCTCACATTTATCCACATTATACTGCATCTGCCATGCATTTGCCCACTCACCTAACCTGTCCAAGTCACCCTGCAGCCTCTTAGCATCCTCCTCACAGCTCACACCGCCACCCAGCTTAGTGTCATCTGCAAACTTGGAGATATTACACTCAATTCCTTCATCTAAATCATTGATGTATATTGTAAATAGCTGGGGTCCCAGCACTGAACCCTGCGGCACCCCACTGGTCACTGCCTGCCATTCTGAAAAGGACCCGTTTATTCCGACTCTCTGCTTCCTGTCTGCCAACCAGTTTTCTATCCATGTCAATACATTACCCCCAATGCCATGTGCTTTAATTTTGCACACTAATCTTTTGTGAGACCTTGTCAAAAGCCTTTTGAAATTCCAAATACACCACATCCACTGGTTCTCCCTTGTCCACTTTACTAGTTACATCCTCAAAAGATTCCAGAAGATTTGTCAAGCATGATTTCCCTTTCATAAATCCATGCTGACTTGGACCGATCCTGTCACTGCTTTCCAAATGCACTGCTATTTCATCTTTAATAATTGATTCCAACATTTTCCCCACCACCGATGTCAGGCTAACCGGTCTATAATTCCCTGTTTTCTCTCTCCCTCCTTTTTCAAAAAGTGGTGTTACATTAGCCACCCGCCAGTCCATAGGAACTGATCCAGAGTTAATAGAATGTTGGAAAATGATGACCAATGCATCCACTATTTCTAGGGCCACTTCCTTAAGTACTCAGGGATGCAGACTATCAGGTCCTGGGGATTTATTGGCCTTCAATCCCATGAATTTCCCTAACACAATTTCCTGACTAATAAGGATTTCCTTCAGTTCCTCCTTTTCACTAGACCCTCAAACCCCTAGTATTTCTGGAAGGTTATTTGTATCTTCCTTAGTGAAGATAGATCCAAAGTATTTGTTCAATTGGTCTGCCATTTCTTTGTTCCCCATTATAAATTCACCTGATTCTGACTGCAAAGGACCTACGTTGGTCTTCACTAATCGTTTTCTCTTCACATATCTATAGAAGCTTTTGCAGTCAGTTTTTATGTTCCCTGCAAGCTTCCTCTCATACTCTATTGGCATTCAATGACATTACCATCCTGGGGGTTACCATTGACCGGAAACTCAACTGGACCAGCCGCATAAATGTCATGGCTACTAGACCAGTTCAAGAACTGGGTATGCTGTGGCAAGTAGTTCACCTCCTAACTTCCCAGAGCCTCTCCACCACCTATAAGGTACAAGTCAGGAGTGTGATGGAATACCCTCCACAGTACTCTAGAAGCTCAACTCCATCCAGGACAAAGCAGTCTGCTTGATCGGCACCTCATCCATTCTCTCCATGGCTGCTGTGTACACTATCTACAGGATGCACTGAAGCAACTTATCAAGCTTTCTTAAACAGTACTTTCCAAACCCACAATCTCCACCAGCTAGAAGGACAAGGGCAGCAGGCACATGGGAACACTCCAAGTTCCCCATCATCCTGACTTAGACATATATCGGCCGTTCCTTCATCGTCACTGGGTCAAAATCCTGGAACTCCCTCCCTAACAGCACTGTGGGGGGCACCTTCACCACACGGACTGCAGAAAAAGAACCTTCGCCACCTTCTGAAAAGCAACTGGGGATGGCCAATAAATGCCAGCCTTACCAGTGATGCCCACATCCTGAGAATGAGTATCTTAAAAAAAAAATCACTATTTATTTTTATAAATGAGATAGGTCAAAACAGGTGGCATCTATAAAACAAAATATGTGAGTCTCACTTCAAACTGAGTGAGGCTTGACAGGTCCGGCAGCACCACTTATGGTGTGCATGCCACTAAGCAGCTTGAGTGTCTGCAAAAGGACATAGACAGGCTAAGTGAGTGGGCAAAAATTTGGCAGATGGAGTATAATGTTGGAAAGTGTGAGGTCATGCACTTTGGCAGAAAAAAATCAAAGAGCAAGTTATTATTTAAATGGAGAAAGGTTGCAAAGTGCCGCAGTACAGCAGGACCTGGGGGTACTTATGCATGAAAAACAAAAGGTTAGTATGCAGGTACAGCAAGTGATCAGGAAGGCCAATGGTATCTTGACCTTTATTGCAAAGGGGATGGAGTATAAAAGCAGGGAAGTCTTACTACAGCTATACAGCTTGAGGAAGGACATTCTTGCTATTGAGGGAGTGCAGCGAAGGTTCACCAGACTGATTCCCGGGTGGCGGGACTGACATATCAAGAAAGACTGGATCAACTGGGCTTGTATTCACTGGAGTTCAGAAGAATGAGAGGGGATCTCATAGAAACGTTTAAAATTCTGACGGGTTTAGACAGGTTAGATGCAGGAAGAATGTTCCCAATGTTGGGGAAGTCCAGAACCAGGGGACACAGTCTAAGGATAAGGGGTAAGCCATTTAGGACCGAGATGAGGAGAAACTTCTTCACCCAGAGAGTGGTGAACCTATGGAATTCTCCACCACAGAAAGTTGTTGAGGCCAATTCACTAAATATATTCAAAACGGAGTTAGATGTAGTCCTTACTACTAGGGGGATCAAGTGGTATGGCGAGAAAGCAGGAATGGGGTACTGAAGTTGCATGTTCAGCCACGAACTCATTGAATGACGGTGCAGGCTCGAAGGGCAAAATGGCCTACTCCTGCACCTATTTTCTATGTTTCTATAAGGTATTGGTGAGGCCACACCTGGAATACTGCGTGCAGTTTTGGTTTCCATATTTACAAAAGGATATACTTGCTTTGGAGGCAGTTCACAGAAGGTTCACTTGGTTGATTCCGGGGATGAGGGGGTTGACTTATGAGGAAAGGTTGAGTAGGTTGGGCCTCTACTCATTGGAATTCAGAAGAATGAGAGGTGATCTTATCGAAATGTATAAGATTATGAGGAGGCTTGACAAGGTCGGTGCAGAGAGGATGTTTCCACTGATGGGAGAGACTGGAACTAGAGGGCACGATCTTAGAATAAGGGGCCGCCCATTTAAAACAGAGATGAGGAGAAATTTCTTCTCTCAGAGGGTTGTAAATCTGTGGAATTCGCTGTCTCAGAGAGCTGTGGAAGCTGGGACATTGAATAAATTTAAGATAGAAATAGACAGTTTCTTAAACGATAAGTGGATAAGGGGTTATGGGGAGCAGGCAGGGAAGTGGAGCCATGATCAGATCAGCCATGATCGTATTAAATGGCGGAGCAGGCTCGAGGGGCCGTATGGCCTACTCCTGCTCCTATTTCTTATGTTCTTATGTTCTTATTGTGCTGTTAACACTGTGGCTGCACTGCAATGGTAATAAAATCTACCCCTGCTCTTTTACACAAAGCAATTGAACCTAAGCTAGCCCTGGTAAATAAATTCCATTCTGTCGGCTCAATAAAATGCACCAAGAAGTGGATTGAGGTTAAATATGGAAAAATTTAAGTGGGTATCTAATCCAGATTAAATCGCTGGTCTGTGTTGAGTTAGCTGTCCAATTAATGTGGTCATTTGTGGGTTGGCACCACGCTAAAATGACTATGAAAGCTGCCAGATTGTCGCAAAACCCCAACCGCTTCACTGATGTCCTTGAGGGAAGTAAGTCTGGCCTGCACTTCTCTCCATTCCCACCATAAATGGCTGACTCGCAATGCCCTCTGTTGTAGGAACAATTGCTGGAAGGACCACCTCACAGAATGTCAAGGTGGCTTTTCCAGCGTCACCTACATCCCTGGAACAGATAATAAAAACCATGACGTCAAGTGAGGACAGGATCAGGGTCACCCATGCTATCCACCAGCGAGTGTTAGTAAATAGCTAGCAAATATTAGACTATCCATAATGGACTCTGAACTAGGAAAAGTGGGTAAGAAGGCTCGAGGGGCCCTGTGGCCTACTCCTGTTCCTATTTCTTATGTAAGAAAAATATACAGTGAATAAGAATGGAAAAGATTGAAATAAATGTAAATAAACATAGTAAGAAAAGATAAAGCACAATCAATGAAAAAGAAAACTGCATCAGAACAGAACAAACTGTATGAAAATAATAAATGTTAATTTTTAAAAACCTGAAGTAATATAAGAGGACAATGCTAGTGGAGCAGAAAAAAGGTTAAGAGACTTGAACAGTAAAAATGAAGAGATAAAATATATTAAGGCCTTGAAATTGCTCTCTGGAATGGTGGAAACAAACGTTTAAAGTGCTCTTTTCAAGTTCTGTTTTCTGTTATTTTAGACAGGTTATTTAAATTGACATTTATTTTAAACAAGTTAACATCTTTGCTGAAATTACGCTTTCCAAAGAACTTGCTAAGTATTTGTACGTCCCACAAGGTTACCAGGGTGGAAGAGAACTGTATGATCCACCAAGTTCAGATTTCACGCCTGAACTTCACTGATCAGAACCTATAACCCATATTGTAAAAAACAGAATTAGGTCGCTTTATTGACTGAGCACTAGAGGGCACTACAGAAAGAAATGATGAAATCAGGCCAATACAACAGCAACAGTTACCATAAGGACAGAGAGCCGAGGGTTGTGTTGCCTGAGAAACTGTACAATCTATTTTTCTATGCATAACAAGAGAATGATATTGGTGCACCGTACAATGGATAACCGAACTACAAATGCAATCACATCGCTTAATGCACGTGCATTCGCTGCCTTGGAGGGCTGTGGCTTTCGGTAAGGTCCGAGGACGTTTCAGGCATGAAGATCCCAAAGAGTGCACAAGATAACTTCAGACTTTTAAAATAATCCTCCTTCTTGTAGTCTGTGCAACTATTTGACAATTGAAAATGTTCTCGCTTTTGCAAAAAAACAATCCGGGCTTGGCCGGCAGCTAGGGACCAAGGGGTATGGAGTGAAAGCAGGAATGCGGTACTGAGGTTGCATGATCAGCCATGATCTTATTGAATGGTGGTGCAGGCTCGAAGGGCCAAATGGCCTACTCCTGCACCTATTTTCTATGTTTCTATGTTTTCTCTTCATCTTTTAAATGTAACCACTACAGCACCACCTTCAGTGACCTCCTATCTCATTGAGAAGAATTGGAGTCCAATTTGCAGTGCTCAGCGCTTTCAAAACTCTCCGATTGTATCACCGAGCCCCGGCTGGTGAGGAGTTGGGACTCAAATCAGCGTGTGCTTATTATTTGATTGAATTTCTAGAACAACATCTGTTTCATGTGTTCTTTATTCGCAAAGTACCACACAGATGGGAAATGTCACCGACTGACTGAGAGAGAAAATAACACTGTAAATCATAGAACTGCCAAACTCAAGGTACTGCTGCCAAATCTACAGACAGGGCTAGTCGGCCATTGAAGGAATACAAACTCTCAGTACGTACAGCAAGAGTTACACACAATCGGTTTATATGTAGTATACGTCTGTAGAGCGTGGCTCACTTCAAACTATTCTTCTCATCAATATGCATTGAGAAGGAATAACTTGTGTTTACACAGCACCTTTTGCATCTTCCAGACATCCCCAAAGCCTTAATCAGCCAATCAATTACATTTGAAGCATAGGCACAGGATGCACAGCAAGATGCCACAAATGAGCAGGTTATCTGCACGGGTTGCGGGTCGAATGTTGGCTGAGACACCAAGGCAGCTCGCTGCTCTTCTTCAAATAGTGCCACCAGAATAGGCATACGCAGCATCAGTTTAGCATTACATCCAAAAGGTGGCAGCTCTGACAGAGCAGCACTCCCTCAGTACTGCACTGAAATATCAGCCCCCAAAATTCCTTGGGCTGCATTTTCATTACGTTGCTGCCTCTGTTCGCGCCTCAGAGGGGCGGTAATGGCGGAGGAAATGCTTTCTGGGCAGGCAGCCAGCTTCCAGCGCCCCGCCGACAAATTTGTTGCCGCTTTTGCTTGGGCGCAGAACAGCACTGCCCGGGAGCGTCAAGCCGGCGTGCAACACCGCCGGTTTCGACTGCATGTTGAAATTTGTTGTGCGCTGACCCTATAGCGCCCCCTAGTGCGCCGTGGTGGGACCGCCTGGTGGTCAGAGCCGTCCCGACGGTGGTGAGTGATAGAATTGGTGAATGAGGTAAGCTTGATTGTTTTCTTTAGTTTTATTTTTGCGATTTAGCTTATTATTGGGTGTTTAAGATGTTGGGAATGTTTGCTGTGTTTTTAATTGCGATTTTTTTTTGGCCACGGAAGCCTCTCTTCGGGCGCTCCGATGTCGGGTCTTCAGCAACGGATTTTCAGTTGCTCAGCCGGCCTTGTGCCCTAAAAGAGGGTAACGCCTCCCTTAGCGCTACGCCCCACACTCCGCGCCCAGCAGGTGAATTTTGCTGACTGAGGTGCAAACATTTCTCAGGCGCTATAATTACCGACCCAGCATGAAAAACGGGGCAAAATGGACAGTAACGAAAATCCAGCCCCTTATGTGACGATCCCGAAGTTTTGGGGGTTATTTGGAGGGCATCTCATTAGCATTCGATAGGCAGGTACAAGGCCCAGTTCTGGTGTGTCTCTGGTACCTGAATGCCCAGTGCCCATGGAAATCCTAGGAGTTGGTGCTCCGCCCATTGGCTATTGTTGACCAGGCCCCACCCTCCACAGTCCTGCTGCCCCCTTCCATCCCCCCAAACTTAGAAATCGTTCTATTGACCCCCTCAGCCAATTGATGAACACCTTTTAAAAAATAAACTTCTTGGAGGCTTACCTGGCCTGGATCTGCTTGGTAGAGCCCACATGCGCCCTCATGGAGACCGGTATGGCTCACATCTCTGGCCGACCACACACTACTGCAATGCGAGGTCCCTTTTCCAGCCTAAGGATTGGGAACTCCCAGCTTACCAAGTCTCCGCTCTACCTCCACCCCTGCCCGTAAATTGCTGAGGAATCTCCTGAAAATGATGGAGAGCTGATATAACGGGGTCTCCGCCATTGCCCTTGGGACTCTGCCAGTCTCCCTTTGTCAGGAGACTCACAGAATCCCTGGGAATTTTGGCCCTTATGCGTTCAAGTCCAGAAGTGAACCCACAACCCTCTGAGCCAGCCTGCTGAGCCAAGCTGACACCCGTATAAATAATATATATGGGTTCCGGGCTGGGCCGCAGCATGCTGCTCCCTCTAATGCAGCCTTTCAATCACGGTCCGGGCCTGCAAGACCATCAGCAGGCCGGGACCATTGGAGGGAGCAGCGTGTGGTGGTGTACCAATACAGGGAGCAGCGCGTGCTGCTGCAGGAGGGCGACGGCTGCGAAGCCAGGTCGCTGATTGCAGTGCGGGCAGGCACAGAAAGAGGGGCGAAGGAGCGGCAAGAGTTTGTAGAGGGAAGTGACCGGGGCCCAGGAGAGGCGTGAGTCTGGGGCCCAAAAGAGGCGAGGGCCCAGGGGCAGCACGGGCCAGCCCACACTGCGATATGTGTGCGCACTAGGTCCGTGCAGCAGAGCTGGTCTCCAGTTAGTCTTGGGTAATCCTTGCCACTGGACCAAGACCTAGCTCTGTCAAGCCCGTGTGGTGGCTGGTGTGCAACGGCCACCCCACGTTAAAAAAATCCACGCACAGGCATCTTCCACCTTTCACGATGTAGTTCGGGACCTGGAATGTTAGGTCCTTCATTGAAACACCTGTGAACTCATCCCTTTTTGGCGTGGAAGCAAGTCATCCTCGCTTCGAGGGACTGCCTATGATATATGGGTTAAATTATCCAACGATACCACATCAGTACAAAGTCAGGAAGGGAAAATGGTGCACTATATATTGTATTTATCAAAAATTGTGTTTGATAATGAGAGCCTTTCTATACTGCACATTCTTCAACAAGTGTGTGGAGCAGGCAGATATTGCCCACCCTGATCGTTTTATTTTTGAAGTCATGACTCAAATGGAATAATAACGTATTGCTATCAACAACTAAAACATCAAAATCCTACAGTTCCACACAAATATAATAAAAGAGCATCACTCAAACTTTATCTTTGTGTTTTTTAGCGCCAATTTTTGCGGAAGGAAGAAAACAACTTGGGTATCTGTCCTCGTCCTCTTCCGCCTCTGGCAGTGAGTGGTGACATACAATCACAGAATGGTACAGCACTTCTGTGAAACAAGCCCACAGCTTCTCCCCAAGTGCTGCTCTCGTCATTCCAGCAATGGGTTTGGTTTTGAAATGTGTTATCTGTTTAGAGAGAGTTGCTCAGCTACATTTCGTGAGTGTGAAACTGGAATTTTTCAGATTCTTCTCCCAGTCCCTGACACTGGTGGTTGTGCGTCACGAGAGGCGCTGAATGTTAAGATTTTTTTTTGAACAAGGTTTCAGAGGGCGACGTCTTATGACTGTCTCTTGATCAGACATTGGGTTGAATTGGCGCCATGCTATATTAATGACAAGCGCCTTGGATGAAATAGCTTTGTCCACTAAGAAAAGGGCTAGTGACTTCATGAAAATAGCAGAGGAACTTCATTCACCGTGTTCATTATTAATATCGCAGTGTGATTTCAGCCCCTTTTTAAAACATTTATTCCCCACGTACCGTTTTCTTTTAGCTAACTAGCGGTTGTCTAGTTCAGGCCACCCCGACCTGTGTGAGAACACCACTGCAGGTCAGGGCTATAAATAGAGCTGGAGAGCCGGGCCCTGGACCATCATGGGCGGAGGTGGGGCGAATGAGGGTACGGGGCCCAGAGGAGCCGAGGGCCCAGGGGCAGCACGGACCTGCCCACACTGCGATATGTGTGTGCACTAGGTCCATGCAGCAGAGCAGGTCTCCAGTCGTCCTGGTTAACCCTTGCCACTGGATAACATAGAAACATAGAAACATAGAAAATAGGTGCAGGAATAGGCCATTCGGCCCTTCGAGCCTGCACCGCCATTCAATGAGTTCATGGCTGAACATGTAACTTCAGTACCCCATTCCTGCTTTCGCGCCATACCCCTTGATCCCCCTAGTAGTAAGGACTACATCTAACTCCTGTTTGAATATATTTAGTGAATTAATAACGGCCTAGCTCTGTCAAGCCCGTGTGGTGGCTGGTGTGCAACGGCCACCACACGTAAAAAAAAATCCACGCACAGGCATCTTCCACCCCCTCAACTGGAGTTCAGGACTGGAATATTGGGTCCTTCATTGAAACATCTGTGAACTCTTGTGGCAGCAAGTCATCCTCGTTCGAGGGACCACATATGATGATGATTTCAGGCGGGAATCTGAAATGAAGAGGCTGGAGATGGAGGCGGTCAGATAGGCTCTGATGGAGAACACTGAACACCACCCCACATCCCTATTGGCTACCTGCAGATTAATTTTGTCCTTTAAATGCACATTTGTCCATGCTGTTCCCCCCGCCTCCTGTGTAAGGTGGAGCCACAGGCCTGAAGGTGTGGGATGGCCTCTGTTTATCGACTCTTTTCCAGATGGTATATCAAAGCTCCCCCCACTGCCCAGCACGGAGAAATGTCAGTGGACCGAATTATCGGTTTGGCATTCAACAAAAAAAAATCAATGATATAGCTAAGGCATATTTCGCAATGTGAGAGTCATACAGGGCTAGAATTTCCATTGCTTCACCGCTCACTTTCTCGAGGTATTGGTTGTTTTGGGCAAGAGCAGGGTCGGCGAAAACTTCCATAGCTGAGTCCCGCCGGTGATCTCGAAGTACCGCGGGGGAGCGGACCGCCGGCCTGCACCGTCCATAGACCGCCATCGCCCGATTTTTGGTTCAGCGGTGACCTGTAGTTAAGTTAAAAAAAAACACCCACGAGAATCAGCGGTGCTGGCTGATAGGTAAGTAGCCCTGCAAAAAAAGGTAAGTTCATGAGTTTTTACTAATTATTTTTTAATTCTCTTACAATGATTAAGGTGAAAAGGGTCCTGAGAATGTTTATCTGATTTTTTATTTTACGTTGTTTGAAAAAATATGTGTGTGTGTGTTTTTCTCCCTCCTCGGCCCAACCCACAGCCTCGGTGTAAATTTTAGTAATTATCGTCCATTTTTTTTAAGAATCGCCCAATCGGCCCAAGATTCCATTTTCCACCGAGAATTGGGGTGTAAGGCCCATTTTTTTCCGCCGGGCTGATTTTTTTTTTAATGGAATTTTTCACCGGCGATAATTTGAGAATCTTAGCGGTATTTTAGGCGGCAATTTGGCGCTGGCGGATTTTGGAGAAATTCTAGCCCATAGACTTTTAATATGTGTCCCATAGGAATGAATAAGTTCCGTCATCTGTAAAAGTGGCAGCGCTATCAGTTATCTTGAACTAAATTCCTAGCTGGCCTCCCACGTTCTACCCTACATAAACTAGAGGTGATCCAAAACTCGGCTGTACCCGTGTCCTAACTTGCACCAAGTCCCAATCACCCATCACCCCTGTGCTCACTGACCTTCATTGGCTCCCAGTTAAAAAACGCCTCGATTTCAAAATTCTCATCCTTATTTTCAAATCCTTCCATGTCTTCACCCCTCCCTATCACCGTAATCTTCTCCAGCCCCACAAACTCCCCCGAGATGTCTGTGCTCCTCTAATTCTGCCCTTCTGAGCATCCCTGATTATAATCGCTCAACCATTGGTGGCCGTGCCTTCTGTTGCCTAGGCCCCAAGCTCTGGAACTCCCTGCCTTAACCTCTCCGCCTCTCTATCTCTCTTTCTTCCTTCAAGACACTCCTTAAAACCTAGCTCTTTGACCAAGCTTTTGGTCACCCTAATTTCTCCTTATGTGGCTTGTGTTCAAATATTTTCTCTCACAATACTCCTGTGAAGCGTCTTGGGATGTTTCACTCTGTTAAAGGTGCTATATAAATACACGTTGTTGTTATTGTAAAATGCAGAAATATAAACAAAATACATTCCTTATTTATGGATGGCTATATTTAATATCTGCACTGTGAAGATTTAGCAAAAAATAGATGGCAGTTACAGATATAGTAGCAAGCAGCATGCTCTGTAGCCTATTTAGAAAGAAGCAAGTTGCGTTTATATAGCACCTTATCCCAAAGCATTAAATAGCCAATGAAGTGTAGTTACTGTTGGTATGTAGGAAAACAATTTGCCCCAGTAGTGTGATATCTTTACCAACATCACTAACACAAGCACACACTACAAGATGGCTCCTTAACGAGGACTGGTTCACATGACCTTGTCACACGACCTTTTATTGTTAATACTCTAGTAGTTGCATTACATCAGCAGTCCACTTCTCCCTCCTTATTGAAGAAGTAATCATAACAAAATAATCATTATACATAACTTGCATGGTATACACAACAAAAGATTTGAAATTATGTTTCCATATTTACAAATCAAACTTAACCACTGGTTTTCTGTTCCGACGAGGATACCTTCGTTCTTGAACAGAATTTTCCGATCTTCTTGTAGGACTTAGATTCTTTCTAGGCTGAGCCTGAGGAGAGTTTTTCTCCAAGGGATGCCCTTGATCTACATTTGAACTCTCTACAACTTCAGACTGTTTGTCTGCCTGACTCGGACTCAGACTTAAATTCTGACTTTCTCTTGGACTTGTTTCTGGTACATCTGATGTAGGATTTACTACTGGTACTTTACTTGTTACAAGACTATCTGACTCATCAGAAATAATCGAATCAGCAAAATCTATATGTAAAACTTTGCCACATCCTGGGAGGCCATTTCCATGGCTATAATGGTACTGATGGTAGTTGCTTGCTCACTGATTGACATGTTCTACACTGACTGACGATGTACTCTATCTCTTTATCTAAACGTGACCACCATAAGTATCTGCATGCAAAACTCTTGGTCAAGCACGTTTCCAGGTGTTGGTCATGAAGATCTCCTAACAATTTGGACCTGAACTTATTTGGAATAATCACGCAACTTGTCAAGATATAACGATTCCGGTACTATGCTTACGGATGCACCAGTGTCGCTTTCCATGGCTATCCTGGTTCCTGCAACATCTACTTGGATGACGATACATCAGAATCGCTGTTAGATACCCTCATGTCCCTGATGGCGTATATCTCCAGAGCCTCCTCGCCCTGTTGCTTCTCTTCAATGCTATGTAGTCTCTGGCAAATTCTACTTATATCATGGACAGTCAGTTTACTCTTCAGATGGCACGCCTTCGCCCAGTTTTCTTGCAGCAGAAACACTCTGCCTTCACATGTGGACAACTTTGAGCAATGTGTTGTCCCAGGCACCGATAGCACAACTTCAATGTGCTGTTACCTTGGCCAGTTGCTGAGGCCTTGGGGCCCAACTGCCTTTCACTTTTAGTCTGCAGGCGATTCACCTCAGTTGTCTGACAACTGGAAATGGTGCGAAATTCTCAGGAGTATTGGCCGGCCATATCCATCGACATAGCTGTCTGACAAGCTACATCAAAAGTCAAGTGAGGGGTTGTCAACAATTTCCTTCTGATCGCTTCATTTTTCATCCCACAAACAAAACGGTCATGCAATGCTCGGTCCTGAAAGTTTCTGAAATGACACAATGTATTTACTGATACCTTCATCATTCAATGATCTCATGTTTCAAAATGATAACTTTCAGCAAGTTCCAGAGGTTCAGGACTGTAGTGCTATGCTAACTTGGATTGAATCTCCATCAGTGGCATGTCCTTTGGTTTGACAGGAACAAGCTAATTTTTCAGGGTTTCATACATCTCGGGGCTTACTTCAGTCAAGACAATAGCCCGTTTCCTTTCAAACACCACCCAGTTATGGTTTTCATCTTGGGGACTTCGACGATACTATTCGTGGTGAAAAACATTTCTAGCCACTCCACATATGCACTGAAAGTCTCTTGGTCATGATGGAACTTTGGCAGAAAAAATAGAAAAGCAAATTATAATTTAAATGGAGAAAAATTGCAAAATGCAGCAGTACAGAGGGACCTGGGGGCTCCTTGTGCATGAAACACAAAAAGTTAGTCTGCAGGTACAGCAAAGGAAGGCAAATGGAATGTTGGCCTTTATTGCAAGGAGGATAGAGTATAAAAGCAGAGCAGTCCTGCTACAACTGTACAGGGTATTGGTGAGACCACACCTGGAGTACTGTGTACAGTTTTGGTCTCCATATTTAAGGAAGGATATACTTGCATTGAAGGCTGTTCAGAGAAGGTTCACTAGGTTGATTCTGGAGATGTGGGGGTGACTTATGAAGATAGGTTGAGTAGGTTGGGCCTATACACATTGGTGTTCAGAAGAATGAGAGATGATCTTATCGAAACATATAAGATAATGAGGGGGCTCGACAAGGTGGATGCAGAGAGGATATTTCCATTCAAAGGGATACTAAAACTAGGGGACATAGTCTCAGAATAAGGGACCACCCATTTAAAACTGAGATGAGGAGGAATTCTTCTCTCAGAGGGTTGTAAATCTATGGAATTTTCTGCCCCAGCGAGCTGTGGAGGCTGGGTCATTGAATATATTTAAGGCGGAGACAGGCAGATTTTTGAGCGATAAGGGAATAAAGGGTTATGGGGAGCGGGCAGGGAAGCGGAGCTGAGTCCATGATCAGACCAGCCATGATCTTAATAAATGGCGGAGCTGCCTCGAGGGGCCAGGTGGCCTACTCCTGCTCCTATTTCTTATGTTCTTATGTTCTTAACTCACCTAAGCACCCTGTTATTCCCATAGGCATGACCATCTGGACTCTGGCAACGCCAACAGTTCAGCCAAGTGTGTTTGGAATTTACCTTGGATTTTTAGCTGTTTTGTAAAACAAAGAACCTCTCAAATTATCTCCGTCAGTTGGCAGGATTATCCACCAACAAAAATATCAGCTAGTGAATCAAAATATCCTATCCTTGAGACCAATCAGTGATATCTTTACCAACACCACTAACACAAGCACACACTACAAAATGGCTCCTTAACAAGGACTGTGTCACATGACCTTACCACATGCCCCTTTATTAATAAATCAGTAGTTGCATTATATCAATAGTCCACTAGGTGGAGCTCTATTACAAGTATGATCCCATGAACTGCAATTAAATGAATAAGCTGTTAAACTGTCTTTTGGTGGTGTTGTTTGATTGAGGAATGTTGGCCGGGAGACCTCTACACTTATTCAGATAGTATCATAGGATTGTTTTATGTCCACTTGCACAAACATCTGGGGAATCGGTTTAAGATTGTCAAATTGCCACACAGGCATAAAACTAGCATTGTGGGTCAACTGCCCATTACAGAAAACGCTCAAAATATCACAACCACTGAAGTCAATGAAAATCAAAATTGAGCAATTCCTTTAACTAGTGGCTGATCTGCACTTCCAGTTTGATGTCTGCATGGCAAGTTAAATGTCTACCCCGGTACCTCCAGCAATGCAACAATCCTTCAGTACTCAGTCCCTCAGCACTGCTTAGATTATGTGCTCACGTTCTAGTGGGGGGCTTGAGCCCATTACCTTCTGGCTCGCAAGTGAGATTGTCAACCTGATGCTTACAATTTAGGCCACTTTATATTGTTTATGGCAAGGTACATCAGTATGTCACAACACTGACTTTCTTTAGGTAAAAACAAATATTTGGCCAATTAAGAGGATTTGAAGATCAAAACAAGATTTTTTTCAAGTGAATAGGGAGAAAATTGGAAAAAAAATTATTTCTCCCTCCTCACCTGAAACCTCGCTGCCAGAATCTGTAATCCTCTAAATAAATTCACAGATGCCGTAAAGAATAACTAGAAATTGGAACTGCTTGGAAATATAGACATCAGCAAGCTCAGCTCAGACTGGATCATAACACAATGCATCTGCAAACTATTACTACAGGATTTTAAATTTCTAATTTAGGGCAGGCTGGTGGTACAGTATGAGAGTATGGGGAGCCAGGGCTTGTGAGAGCCTCACAGGAGTGTGTGAGTGGAGTCCCGGCCTATGAGGGTCTAGCAGGGGTGTGTGTGTGGAATCAGGGCCTGTGAGAATTTCGCTGGGACTTGTGTGTGGAGTCAGGGTCAGTGAGAGTTTTGCAGGGATGTATGTGTGGAGTCCAGGCCTGTGGGGGTCTTGCAGGGACCTGTTTAAGTGTGTGGAATATGGGTCTGTGGTGTAGGCGTGTCAGAAAAACGTAGTTTAAATTTAGCATTGTCTCAGCAATGGCTCATTCGTGTCATTTTGATTTTTTTTTAAATGCCGATCCAGAAGATGTAAGTAGCCAGGTACAGGGTTATCCACCAAGTCACAGCAGGTGCCAAGTCCCACGGACACCAAGCCAGGGTGGTGAAGAGGAGACAATGGATTGGCCGATGTGTGTGCAAGTTTATCTGCACTCTCTACCCGAGGGGGAATCTGTATGTTAGTGCAGGGGGCCACGGACAGCTTTGCGCACCTAATGCATGTGAGCGAGGTAATGTCCTCAGAACTTCGATCTCCTGAAGTTCCTTCCTCACAGGATCACTGGTGCTGCAGACAAGTGCAATCGTCTGCCCAGCGGGAATCGACAATGAGCTCTCGGATGCACCACAAGTATGAACATGGAGAATAAAGCATCATTCTGAAACTATAATTAGTGAAAATGGAGATTAAAGCATCCACTCCAGATTCTTTTCAGATTCTCTCCACACTTAAAACTATTAAGCAACCTCGAAACTCTTTACAACATATGCAGTGTAGGGCTGCAACGAGACCTGGGTGTCATGGTACATCAGTCATTGAAAGTTGGCATGCAGGTACAGCAGGCGGTGAAGAAGGCAAATGGCATGTTGGCCTTCATAGCGAGAGGATTTGAGTATAGGAGCAGGGAGGTCTTACTGCAGTTGTACAGGGCCTTGGTGAGGCCTCACCTGGAATATTGTGTGCAGTTTTGGTCTCCTAATCTGAGGAAGGGCGTTCTTGCTATTGAAGGAGTGCAGCAAAAGTTCATCAGACTGATATGGCAGGACTGACATATGAAGAAAGACTGGATCGACTAGGCTTATATTCACTGGAATTTAGAAGAATGAGAGGTGATCTCATAGAAGCATATAACATTCTGACGGGATTGGACAGGTTAGATGCAGGAAGAATGTTCCCGATTTTGGGGAAGTCCAGAACCAGGGGACACAGTCTAAGGATAAGGGATGAGCCATTTAGGACCGAGATGAGAAGAAACTTCTTCTCAGAGAGTTGTTAACCTGTGGAATTCTCTACCACAGAAAGTTGTTGGGGCCAGTTCGTTGGATATATTCAAAAGGGCGTTAGATGTGGCCCTTACGGCTAAAGGGATCAAGAGGTATGGAGAGAAAGCAGGAATGGGGTACTGAAGTTGCATGATCAGCCATGATCTTATTGAATGGTGGTGCGGGCTCGAAGGGCCGAATGATTTACTCCTGCACCTATTTTCTATGTTTCTATGTTTAACCTGTGGTTGGGTCTTAACAAGATAAAGATGATAGCATATTATACATTCTTCTCTTTGTTAAATGCTATTTTATGCTCAAAAGTCCCCCCCCCCCCCCTTTGCCCTTGGAGCTGTAACTTCCATTCTTTAGTTAGAGTTGTACGGTCAGATCATTTTGTGGCAGCATTTCCCTGGGCAGTAAGGTTCTTATCTTTCAACAGTAAGATGAGAAGGACTGACTGAAGTAATTCCCCCCAGAAAGCTCGGTATCTGGCGCTGTGCATTGCGCACGTCACAGGAAGCTGCTCTGGCCAATCTCGCTGGCCTGCCCTGGCCTTGTGATAAAATTATTATAAATAAAACGCACTCGAAAAAAGATGAGGGCAAGCAAGCTGCAAACATCTTTCATGGAGCATTATCTGGCCCCGGCCTTTGGGACTTTTTTTTCCATTACGCGTATAGAATACAGCTTGGGACGCAGCCTGTTTCAACATTGACTGGAATTTTATACTATTGCTGTGTTGAAAATACCTGAGGTCCTTTAGGAAATGTTCAAGCAGAACTCTTGTGCATTTCCACAGAAGCAGAAGAAAATGATTAAGATTCTACATCAGTGCAGATGTTGGGGACGAACTGGAAAACTTCATGAATATGGAACAACTGCCTGTCAGACAGCTGTGGCAGGACTGGGGGTGGGGGAGGGGAAAGGCTTGCAAATACTATCAAATCTTATTAGAACAAAGTGGGTTAATATAGATCTCCAATTGCAACGAAACAGTTCCACTTATTTCAGCTGAAGGCCAGTTTAATTTCCTTAAAGTTCAACCCTTTCAGTAACAGACTTATTAGGAGGCTCCTGTGCAGGGCTGCAAGATATATTGAGAATGGCGGACTTACCAGCATAAACTGCAAAGTGACATTGGGCTTACCGCCTCAGAAACCACGTCTGTGCCTTTGAATTATACCGCAAGAGTAATTTTTAAAATTCATCCTTTGATTATGGGCATCACTAGCAAGGCTGGCATTTATTGTCCATCCCTAGTTGCACTTGAGAGGATGGTGGTGGGCTTGTTCATGACCCCCTGCAGTCCATGTAATGAAGGTGTTCCCCACAGTGCTGTTAGGTACGGAGTTCCAGGATTCTGACCCAGCAATGATGAAGGAATGGTGATAAATGTCCCCCTGGGTATGGTGGCACAGTGGTTATGGTAATGGACTAGTATGTCAGAGGCCTGGATAAATAATCTGGAGACATGAGTTCAAATCCCACCACAGCAGCTGGGGAATTCAATTCAATAAATCTGCAATTTTTTTTATAAAGCTAGTGCCAGTAATGGACCATAAAGCTGGCTATTCTGCAGCGAGTGTCTCACCTCCTGACTCCCCAAAGCCTTTCCACCATCTACAAGGCACGAGATGGATTACTCTGCACTTGCCTGGATGAGTGCAGTTCCAACAACACTCAAGAAACTCGACACCATCTAGGACAAAGCAGCCCACTTGATTGATACCCCATCCACCACCTTGAACATTCACTCCCTCCACCACCGGTGCACTGTGGCTGCAGTGTGCACCATCTACAAGATGCACTGCAGCAATTCGCCAAGGCTTCTTCGGCAGCACCTCCCAAACCTGTGACTTTTACCACCTAGAAGGACAAGGGCAGCAGGCACATGGGAATACCACCACGTCCATGTTTTCTCCAAGTCACACACCATCCTGACGTGGAAATATATCGCTGTTTCATTGTCGCTGGGTCAAAATCCTGGAACTCCCTCCCTAACAGCACTGTGGGAGTACCTTCACCACACGGACTGCAGCGGTCCAAGAAGGCGGCTCACCACCACCTTCCCAAGGGGCAATTAAGGATGGGCAATAAACGTTGGCCTTACTAGCCCACAGCCCGGAACGGGAAAAAAAAACGATTAACTTCAATGTCCTCGGACTAGGGTGGAGATAAATGAACGAGAGTTTCTGCTCCTGACTGCTCCCTGACTCCAGCTACAAAGGATGTGGATGTGCGAGGTAACAATAGGTTTGTGCTGAGCTGTAATACTCTCGGTGGTTGAACAGCAATACTAAGAGGTTGCTACCAAGCGTAATAAACTGAGGGTGAGGAAAGTTACTCTCATGCTGGTTCACTTGTCTGCAGGCCACGTTTTACTGTTTAATATCCCTGCTGAGGTTTCAATAGTAAAACTGCAGCAAGCACTTCATAATCTTAACTTTACTTAATGGTATATAATGAATATATTTAAAATTGTGCCAATGAAAAAAGTCTTTACCCATTGAAAGCCTACTTAGTAATATATGATGAGTGGTACAGAAGGATACATACTAATAAATATTATCCACCTCACCAAAGAGAGGCTTAACTATATGTCAAGTACTGTGAATTTTCTGACACCTATGTCCTAATTTAAACCTAACCCGCCCAGTGCGAATGTGATGGGTTTGGGTCAAAAGCTTGTTTTATGCCCCATCCAATTTTAGTCTCCATTGAAGTCAAGAGAACGCAAAATTGGACGGCGTGTAAAACAGGCGTCTCACTTGAACCCATCCTATTCCCACCGGGCGGAGTAGATTAAAATCGGGGTTTAAACCTTGGCTGCTCGATGGTCCTAATTTGTGACAACATTTTAATTGAAAAAGAGGAGGTAGACAAGGAGGGCAGAGTGATATTGTAGGGACAGCCCTTGCAATCGTAAAACATCTGAGTGTTTCTCAGTGCGACAGTCATCGTGGCGGAGGTGCGGCAAATGAGAGTGCGGGGTCCAGAAGAGCTGAGGGCCCAGGGGCAGCACGGGCCAGTCCACACTGCGATGTGTGCGCGCACTAGGTCCGTGCAGCAGAGCTGGTCTCCAGTCGTCCTGGTTAACCCTTTCCACGGGATAAAGGCCGAGCTCTGTCAAGCCCGTGTGGTGGCTGATGTGCAACGTCCACCACATGTTAAAAAAATCCACGCACAGGCATCTTCCACCCCTCGAGTCAAGGACTGGGATATCGGGTCCTTCATTGAAACATCTATGAACTCATCCCTTTTGGTGTGGAAGCAAGTCATCCTCGTTCAAGGGACCACCTATGATGATCGCCTAGCTCGGAATTATTATGCCAAAGACAATGGACATGGGAAGTTTGCAAGTAGTAATGATATGGTGGCATACAAACTGTCCAACCCAATAAATCACAGTAAAACTGATAAAAATAATGATTTAAGAGTTGTACAGCTTGTGCTTGGCAATTTTCTCAGCAAAGTAAGTGCTTTGAGATCAGGCTGATCGAGTGATATTGGCTCAATTTTGCTGGGAAATGAACGTTGAGATTAATGCGCACACCGTTATCAGTGTCTAAAGAACCCAACAATTTGTGGTTAGGAAGAGATACGTTGTGAGTTGCAAATCGCCACAAATTGCTGGATGATTTGTGCTGTTAGCCTCGTAAAAAAACGAGCTCACCATCAACCTCCCGGTGAATTACAAGACATTGCTGCATTTGCACAATAAATATGAATTAATCTCATCGCACTTAATGATGTAAGGACCCTTTTAATGATGAGATTTATGTTCCTGCAATGCCAGTCGACCCTGGAGGCCCAGAAAGGGAACGCTTGAAACTGTGGAGTCTCATCCTACAGGTAGTAAATTGTTCCTAGAGGTTCAGTGGGTAGCACACTCACCTCCGAGTCAGAAGGTTGTGGGTTCAAGTCCCAATCCAGAAACTTGAGCACATAAATCTAGGCTGACACTCCCAGTGCAGAGCTGAGGGAGCGCTGCACTGTCGGAGGTGCCGTCTTTCGGATGAGACGTTAAACCGAGGCCCCGTCTGCTCTCTCAAGTGGACGTAAAAGCTCCCATGGCACTATTTTGAAGAAGAGCAGGGGAGTTATCCCTGGTGTCCTGGGCCCAATATTTATCCCTCAATCAACATGACAAAAAACAGATTATCTGGTCATTATCACATTGCTATTTGTGGGAGCTTGCTGTGCATTTCCCACATTCCAACAGCGACTATACTCCAAAAGTATTTCATTGGCTGTAAAACGCTTTGAGACGCCCGGTGGTCATTTCAGGCAGTACATAAATGTAAGTCTTGCTTTAAAATTAAAGATGTTAATTTTTTTCTTACTTTTCCCTTTCAGCTTCATTTTTTTTCTCTCTCTCTTAGTCCAATCTTTTTCTCTCTCACTTTATTTCTCTTTCAGTGCCTGATTTGACTCTAATTCACCCTATTTCCTTTTCTGTCGGTCCTCTGTTTGTTTCTCTATCCTTAGATCGCGTTGGTTAAGGAGATAGAGTGTTGTTCCCGTTGTTCATCGAGGCCCCAGACGCTCCATTGCCCTTGCACCGTTATCAGCTCACACTTCTTGCAATTTGCGGCGCAAAAAAAAATTTGCGCTGAAAAGGCAGGGAAAAAAATCCAACCAATAGGACGTGCTCCAGCAAATTCTGGGCCACTGTCTTCTTTAAAACCTTTATTGCTATTAGCGAGAAAACTCAGCACTAACCAAAAGCAATCACCATAGTTAAGTTTCAACAAGATCAAACTGACTAATGTCTCTACAGCTTAATCACAGCTGGGAAAATTGCCAAGTTCTGCTTTGTTTCCCTCCCCCCCACTCCATACCGCCTCCCACCATCCCCATCACTAAGAACAGTTGAGTGTTAGCAGATCTCAGCTGGTTCAGCAGTAGGAACTCTACCTCCGGGATGCAATGCTGGCCCATGGTTCCTGTTTCTGATCACGATACAGTGGCCTCTACTGGAGGTACACGTGCACAGTGCTCAGGTGCGGGTAAAACTGGCCTCAGCTGTGATATTCTTTACACAGGGCGGTGAGAATATGGAATTTGCTGCCACATGGAGTGGTTGAAGTATTGACACATTTAAGGGGAAGTTTCATGTATACATGAGGGAGAAAAGAAGGATACAGAGCAGGGTGGGAAGAAGTAATTGGAGTTAGCAGAAGTTCATGCGGAGTATAAACATGGGTATAGACCAGCCGGGCCAAATGACCTGTTTCTGTGCTGTAAATTCCGAGTAGCAAACTAAGTCATTCCCTACAGTTTGACAGCTGATTAAATCAATAGTTGTCCTCTAATCTCTGAGAACCTGGAATGAATCCAGTCCAACCTAATTGGTCAAAGGTACCTTCCTATCTTAGTTGAAGGAGTCCGACTTAAAATGGGTTTGGGCAAACTCAGTCCAGTTCTTAATAAGTGTAGCTTAATAGCACAAAATGGTCTATATTCTATTGCAGATTCATCATCATCATCATCATCATAGGCAGTCCCTCGGAATCGAGGAAGACTTGCTTCCACTCTAAAAATGAGTTCTTAGGTGGCTGACCAGTCCCATACGGGAACCACAGTCTCTGTCACAGGTGGGACAGATAGTCGTTGAAGGAAAGGATGGGTAGGGAGTCTGGTTTGCCGCACGCTCTTTCCGCTGCCTGCGCTTGGTTTCTACATGCTCTCGGCGACAAGACTCGAGGTGCTCAGCACCCTCCCGGATGCACTTCCCCCACTATTGCAGATTGACACTAAATTGGTGATCAGGAGGGTTGTGAATCTGTGGAATTCGCTGCCTCAGAGAGCTGTGGAAGCTGGGACATTAAAGAAATTTAAGACCGAAATAACAGTTTCTTGAACGATGGGGGGGATAAGGGGTTATGGGGAGCGGGCAGGGAAGTGGAGCTGAGTCCATGATCAGATCAGCCATGATCTTATTGAATGGCGGAGCAGGCTCAAGGGGAGTTATGGCCTACTCCTGCTCCTATTTCTTATGTTCTTATGAAGATGGCCAAGGACATCTCAGTGTGATGTCTCTACACCAGTGTTTAAATGGAGTGAAGATAATTGAAAATGAGAAATCCCCTGACATCTCCATTGATAATTATAGTCCCTGGCAAATGTCAGTCTCTTTTGTTCTTTGCTGTTTCGAAGGAACGCTTTGTGTTACTTTTCTTCTGACAAGGTGTGAGGATTGGTTCCCTTGGAGCAAATAGAGCAAGTCATTTTCTTTCCTTGCTTACGTCCTTTGTTTGGCAGCTAGTTCTAGTTTTACATTACACGAATAACAGATGTCAGGTTACCTGACCCTCAGACGCCCCCACCCACATGCAACAATGTGCCTGCACTCCCCTCTTCCTGGCCGCGGAATGCGCGACCTGAGGTGAAAAGGACTTTACCTAGAGTTGAACTTTTGATAAGAAACAGCATTCCATAGATCAAGTTCTGCTAGAACTTTTGGTGCTTATCGTCTGTGTTTCTTCAGGCAGCTCCACTTGAGAATACATTTCCATTAAATAAATTGTAATTCAAAATCATCTTCACGTGCGTACATTGCATTCGGTCCTAGTAACTGAACAGCCTTGGCCCTTTCAGAAAATGTTCGATTATACACTCTACCTGAATATAAAAAAGTGTTGCATCAATTCTGTTAGTTGAATAATGTACCAAATTTCAGCCAATTAAAATTAATAACAACAAAAAAAGTTTACATTTCCCCCAAATCCACCATTTCAGTCAGAAATTTGAAAGAAATAACATAGTTGAGAATGTGTCTGCGAACATCTGATTGGGAGCTACTGACAATAATGTAGAAGGTTTGTTAGTAACAACTGATTGTGTTAGCTAAGAATGGGATTTGCCAGGGAGTTTGTGTTTGTTTTTTTTCCAGGGGAGATTCGGACCAAATGACAGGATTTCATCTTTTTTCACATCCCCAGTCTTTATGACTGCCTCGTTTTCTTAGACTAACAGCCTCTAAATTTAATATTAAGTTCTGCAAATATTAGAATTTGAGCACATTTGTATGAAATATCTTTGGTTTGCTATGTTATCGTCTATGCTAATTACTCCTTCTGGAGCAGCACATCCCATATTCTCACTACCCTTACTTTGAAGATGTATTTTAACCTGCTTGGTTCTAGTTTTAGGATTATTCCCCCTTGTTCTGAAGAAGTATTGTTCCTTTTCTACATTGACAATTTCCCTTCATATTTTTAATATATTTTAATAATTATCAATACCAGCCTATTTGACAATTATAAGATGCCTATAAACCGGCTAGAATAATATATTTTTAAAGAAGCAAACCTTATTGAGTTCCTGTACACAATTTCAGGGTTTAAACTAGCTTGGCAGGGGGAGAATAGATTCAGTAGGGAGGGAAGTAAAATGGAAGGGGTATCAATGGGAGAGCATGTAAGTGCTAGTGACCATAATTCAGCTAGATTTGAGGTAGTTGTGGAAAAGGACAAGGATAGACCAGGAATACAAGTTCTAAATTGGGGTAAAGCCAATTTCGCTAAGCTGAGAGGTGATTTGGCCGAAGTGGACTGGAAACAGCTACTTGAAGGTAAATCAGTGTCAGAGCAGTGGGAGGCATTCAAGGAGGAGATCCGAAGGGTTCAGGCCAAACATGTGCCCTTAAAGAAAAAGGGTGGGACTAACAAATCTAGAGCCCACTGGATGTCTCGGGACATACAGGGTAGGATAAAGAAAAAGAGGGAGGCTTACGACAGATACCGAGGGCTAAATACTGCAAGATCGCTAGAGGCGTATAAAAAGTGCAGGGGTCAAATTAAAAAGGTTATTAGGGAAGCAAAGAGAGAACATGAAAAATTCTTGGCAAGTAAAATCAAGGAAAACCCAAAGAAGTTTTATAAATTTATTAAGGGCAAGAGGATAACTAAAGAAAGGGTAGGGCCTATTAGAGACCACGGGCCCGAACTTGGTCAAAGCTAAGGCCTGCCCAAGTGTCGCCCAATAGACCGCCGAGAGACCTGGTGGTACTTTGACCAGGAAATACCTCAAAAAGATCGGCAAAGACTGCCTGGCGGCAAAAAAACGACTTACGCCGTGAATCTGGGCGGCCGCAGGCTGGAGCTCCCAATTTCGGCGGCAAATGCGATCCTCGCCAAAGTGACGCCGAGGATTGATTCGGGCCCAGGGACGGGGGGGAAACATACAAAAATAAAAATTTACACAAAAAATTTAAAAAAACACTGGAAAACCTTCAGGGGACCCCATCCACCTGAATCGCTGTAAAACAAAAATAAATAAAAGAAGTTTACTAACTTTTTTTGCAGGTCTTCATACTTACCATGGGGGTTAGACCTGCCTACACACAGCGGTCCTTCCCCCTGCTGCTGCTGACTCCCGCCCGGAGCAATCTGGCAGCTCGGCGGGCAGGAGGACACTTGCGCGCTAGCGGACATCAGCGGGCAGTTCCCAGCGGTCCTCCCCTCTCGGGAGGCCTAGAAGAAACTGGCACCGAGGGGAGACTGCCCACAAAACTCGACGGCAGCGGGCGGTGAGTGCACCAAGTTCGGGCTCCATGACTGTAATGTGTGTGTGGAGGCGGGAGACATGGGTATGGTTCTTAATGAATACTTTGCGTCTGTTTTCACAAAAGAGAGGGGCTATGCAGACATTGCTATCAGGGAGGAGGAGTGTAAAATATTAGATGAAATAAACATAGTTAGAGAAGAGGTATTAACGGATTTAGCAGCGTTGAAAAAGAATAAGTCTCCAGGCCCGGATGAAATGTATCCCAGGCTGTTAAGTGAACAAAAGAGGCTCTGACCATCATTTTCCAATCCACTCTGGCTTCAGGTATGGGGCCAGAGGACTGGAGGACTGCTAATGTGGTACCTTTGTTTAAGAAGGGAGAAAGGGATAGACCGAGTAATTACAGGCCAGTCAGCCTAACCTCGGTGGTGGGAAAATTATTGGAAAGAATTCTGAGGGACAGGATAAATCTTCATTTCGAAAGATACGGATTAATCAAGGACAGTCAGCACAGATTTGTTAAAGGAAGGTCGTGTCTGACTAACTTGATTTAATTTTTTGAGGAGGTAACCAGGAGGGTCGATGAGGGTAGTGCGTACAATGTAGTGTATATGGATTTTAGCAAGGCTTTTGATAAAGTCACGAAAGTAAAAGCCCATGGGATCCAGGACAAAGTGGCAAGTTGGATCCAAAATTGGCTCAAAGGCCGGAAACAGAGGGTAATGGTTGATGGGTGTTTTTGTGACTGGAAGGCTGTTTCCAGTGGGGTTCTGCAGGGCTCACTACTAGGTCCCTTGCTTTTTGTGTTATACATCAATGATCTAGACTTGAATATAGAGGGTATGATTCAGAAGTTTGCAGATGACACTAAAATGTGGTTGATAATGAAGAAGAAAACTATAGACTGCAGGAAGATATCAATTAACTGCTCAGGTGGGCAGGACAATGGCAAATGGAATTCAATCCAGAGAAGTGTGAGGTAATGCATTTGGGGACGGCTAACAAGGAAAGGCAATACACATTAAATTGTAGGACACTGAGCAGTGTAGAGGAACAAAGGGACCTTGGAGTGCATGTCCACAGATCCCTGAAGGTAGCAGGCCAGGTAGATAAGGTGGTTAAGAAGGCATACGGAATGCTTGCCTTTATTAGCCGAGAGTACAAGAGCAGGAGGGTTATGCTTGAACTCTATAAAACAATAGGCCACAGCTAGAGTACTGCGTGTAGTTCTGGTCACCGCATTACAGAAAGGATGTGATTTGCACTGGAGAGGGTTCAGAGGAGATTTACGAGGATATTGCCGGGAGTGGAGAATCTTAGCTATGAGGACAGATTGGATAGGTTGGGTTTGTTTTCCTTGGAACAGAGGAGGCTGAAGGGAGACCTCATTGAGGTGTATAAAATTATGAGGGGCTATTGTGTATGTAGACACTCTGTTAATGTCTCCACGAGGCAGGGGTATGGCACTTGAACTGTACAGACTGTAGTCCTTTATTGCAGCTCCTAGAGTGAGGACACCAAGAGGTAAGCTCCCTTTTATACTGGGTTACCTGCAGCGCACAGGTGGCCCTTAGGTCTCCAGCAGCAGCACCCTCTAGTGTACAAGTATGGTACATACAGGGTGAAGGTACATTAAGTGATACAGTACACTGTTACATTGTTGGCATGCATACATAACAGGGGCCTAGATAGATTGGATAGGAAGGACATATTTCCCTTAGCAGAGGGGTCAACAACCAGGGGGCATAAATTTAACATAATTGGTAGAAGGTTTAGAGGGGATTTGAGGGGAAATTTCTTCACCCAGAGGCTGGTGGGGGTCTGGAACTCACTGCCTGAAAGGGTGGTAGAGGCAGAAACCCTCACCACCCTTTAAAAAGTACTTGGATGTGCACTTGAAATGCCGTAATCTGCAGGCCTACGAACCTAGAGCTGGAAAGTGGGATTAGACGGGATAGCTCTTTGTCATTCGATGGGCCGAAATGGTCTCCTTCTGTGCTGTAAATTTCTATGATTCTATGCTTCTATAACACGGGAAGAAAATGACTGGATAATGCAGTGTGTCAGCACACTGTCCCTTCACCTTTACGCCCTGTGTCTGAATCCAGCCCATGCTAATGGGAGGAAAGCCTCAATTCTCTGAAGGCTTGAGCATAGATCTATCCATAATAAAGCACAGCTTGCCATTAAATGGGAATCGCACTTAGAAAGGTCAGAAGGAAGGTTGGTGTAGAGAATGCAAGTGTTAACATTGCCACAATAAGGGACGCTGTTGTGAGTTGGGATGTACCTGAATTGTGAGTGTTGGACACTGATACGGAATGCCCAAAATGGCCGCCTAGTACCTTGATGAGCACAAAGTCTCCCGAGTTCTGAGCAAGATTCTTAGACCTGGAATGTCGACTGACGGACTTCCGTCTCTACACAGAGGCTGTCTGACCTGCTGAGCATTCTGTCTCTGTTTGCAACATTTCATTTGTTGTGTCGGAGATAGGAGATGCACATTCCTGTGTGTGCAATAGTCACTTTTTCCTTCGGATTTTGCCAAGGAGTGAAAAATTCACAAAGGCGGCCAACTGACTGTGGTAACAAAGTTCATCCTTAATCCTTACAGACTCCCAAACAGCAGAGATAGGGAAAAGAAGCTGTTTTGGGTGGAGTAACCAAGTGATTCTATGTATTCATGGAAAAAGTGGACAGGGATTATGTCACTGCTGTCCTGTAACCATGGAAACCAATTAATTCATAAAAGAAATTATGTGAATGATCCTGCCAATAAAAACCAGAAAGTAAAAAGAAAAACAGCAATTGTTTCACAAAAAATAATTCGGAAGAATTTTCTTTGGATCCACTTCGGTTTCTCATCATTCCATTAAAGAGAAAGGAGAGGAAATCAGAGGGATAATTGTCACTGGCCTGCTCTCAGGCACTTTTTAGTTGCTCATTGCCAGGTCTATCTCATTGTCTTTGGCATAGTTGGTATGTGGGCCAGGGAGACTGGGGAACAGGGGGAGAGGGAATAGCCCAAAAAATCAAAGCAGGACATTTACACACCAGAGGTAAAAACAAAGCCACCCTCATTCATCTGCGGCTTAACAGTATGAGCAACATTTTAGTAAACTTTGCATCGTGTCAACTCTAGTGCTTGCCATTAGAGTTAAAGGAGTTTGCTCCACAGTGACATAAAACAGCCCATTTTTTGAAAACAAGTGTTCAAAGATAATAAAACCGAATGCTCAAGTTGATGTATGGTGCACCTGTGAAGACGGTATTCATTAATCAGCTGTCAGGCCCATGGCTATCCATTGCTGCTCACCTACTCAGTGCATTCATTATCCTCAGCATAGCCGACTGCTCAATCTAGCGCACCCTTTACGAGAGAACATCAGAGGGATAAGGACACAAGGCTCGTCTACAGAGAGCTCGCACTCAGGCGGCTGAAAGCATGGAGCCCTGTAACATTTAGGCTGTGCATCTGCCTGCCATGTGTATTTATTAGAATGGAATCCTAAAAAGCAACAGTACAGCAGGAAGTGGGAATAACTGCAGTTTCCGATTTGCAAAGTAGTTTACCTCAGAAAAATAATCCCAATGAAGTACTTTACAGGAAAATACCCACTGAAAAAAAAGTCAGTGGCTTTTTGCAGTTCATGATGTTAAAGGATTTTTCTTTGAGAATTTGATTAGTTTGTGGATTCAAAGCCACGAAAAACATTTACATGTCATCAGAAGGACTAGTAATAATAAAGTGGAATGTGTGACTGAGTGATGCTAAGCAGGAGTTGGTGATAAAATGAATAGTTCTCACAGTGGGGCAATGAGTGATGGCGATAGCATGCTTTGCCATTCACTGGCCACATCGGTTTTTCTTGTGGTCAATTCCTGACAGGGTGAGTTGCCAATCTCAGCCAGAACTATCTGTAATGCTGACCAGAGCCATGCCATATCCGTTAACGCAGAAGAGGAGAATCAGTCAAGTTGGATTCCTAATGTATAATCTTTATCAGCCAAGGCACTGGTGGGGCCTGGGAACATGTTGATGAATTCCTTTTCAGAGATCTGGGAAAACCTTACATAGTTGTAGAATTACATAAAAAACAGAGGATACAGACTGAAGGGCACATTAAATTCAGAATACTGCCCTTTCGCCTCTGTGACCTGAGATTAATTTTAGCCCAGACTGATGCAATGAAGATCTCCTCTCTCCATTATTTGTAAGCATCTTAATAACAAGAAATTAAATCATAGAATCATAGAACGGTTACAGCACAGAAGGAGGCCATTCGGCCCGTCGAGCCCGTGCCGGCTCTCTGCAAGAGCACCTCAGCTAGTCCCACGCCCACACCCTTTCCCATAGCTCTGTAAAATGTTTTCTTTCAGGTACTTATCCAATTCCCTTTTGAAAGCCACGATTGAATCTGCCTCCACCACCCTTTCAGGTCGCGCATTCCAGATCCTAACCACTCGCTGCATAAAAAAGTTTTTCCTCATGTCGCCTTTGGTTCTTTTGACAATCACCTTAAATCTGCATCCTCTGGTTCTCGACCCTTCTGCCAATGGGAACTGTTTCTCTCGATCTACTCTGTCCAGACCCCTCATGATTTTGAACATCTCGATCAAATCTCCTTCTCTGCTCTGAGAACAGCTCACCTGACCAGCTGCTAGTGGAAGGAGCCCTGCCAAACTAGACACTTCAAGTTCAACATACCACTAAACTGACAGTTTCATTCAGTGGATTGTGTAAGAAATGGAAGTGACATGATGCTATAGTAGAGGGTGCATTCTTGAGGTTGGGCCTAATTAGATTGTTGTGCTAGAAGAAATTTTACTGAATAATATATCAACCTGAACTGATGATGCTTGATGGTAAAATGGAAGAATGTTGTATTCCCTCAGAGTTAAAATGCATCAACGTGTTGAACACGAAATTCTCCAAAAATATAATTAATCATATTTTGTAATAAGTGGGAAAAACTGGGGGTCGATTCAATTGATCAAATTAAATGGAGACCTAAAGGACTGGGGTTTTGCAAAAAGAAACGCAGTGTGGGAGTTCCTGGTGTCAGGAGAACTGTTGGGCTGAGCTGCTGAGGATAAGGAAGGTGCTTCTCTGGGAGAGAGCAAAACCCAGGGGACAAATGAATGCAGCCACTCTCATGGACTTCCTAGCAACCAACTCAAGAGTAGCAGAACCGCGGGAGCTTTCCTGTTCACATTAGTTGTCGAGGCTCGTGATGTGCCTCACAGGACCTGAATCTAAAGAATAACTAAGAACAGGGGTTAATAATACCAATGATTTTTTTTAAAGTGTGGTAATATATAGCAGCTGCCATATTAGCTCAGCGTCAGTCCATTTAAACTGTTGTATTTATACAGACTGATCCTCAATCCCTAATCCACAAACGTCATTTAAATGGCAACATCTGCAGAAATATTTCTGTGAATTCCTAGTTTGTTGTACTACGAAGTACAAAAATAATTTTAAAGAAACGAACAAACTATAACACGTAATGCTAATTTGAATAAACCAGTAAGTCTAAGACTTGGTGTGAAATATTGCTGCAATCATCAAACGATGTGTCATGTATTCAACCAGCATTGTAACCCATATATAAACTGACCTAAGTTGTACACCGTGAGAACACTGACCACTAGGTGGGAGACACTCCTAACCTGGACCTTCAGGTATAAAAGGGGAAGCTCCACCCACCTTCATCACTTGAGTGCTAAGGAATAAAAGACAGGTCACAGACTGACCTTCTCTCAAGCATGGGCCTCGTGTGCATTTATACTGTGTAGTAAGGACGTATCAATGGCGACAAGAAACTGGGATTTAAACCACGCAAGCATGGCCACTAGCAGAACAGACGAGAGGGACTGTGTTAGGAATGGTTGGGACAGAGATTCAACATTGTTAAAGCAGCACACAGTTCTCCAGGCAGACAAGGGCAGTCAGGCATGCCCCAACATGTAGTCGAACCCAGAGGGGGAGTTCGACAGAGGCAATGGCAAGCTGAACAGCGATTCACGCCATTGCAAGAGACAATGCGGCCAGTAATGGGGCCATCAACACCTGTTAATGGTGCACTCAAGGACAATAACAGGGGCAGTCAGGGACGATCGACTGGCAAGGGACCTTTTGTTTCAAACCGCAACTCATGCTGGAGGCGTGGAGGCATACATTCAGCCGGAGTTTGCAGAGATGAGCAAAATAACTGCAGAAATTGCAGAAATGGACACTGGGGGAAATCGCTGGAAGCTGAAGTTCAGCGAGTTCATGTGGAGCACGTATACAGTTCATACACCAGGACGCCACCGATAATGATGAAAGTGCTCCTCAATGGCATCCCAGTATCAATGGGGTTAGACACAGGTGCCAGCCAGTCCCTGATGGGTATCAAACAGTTCGAAAAGTTGTGGGCATCCAAGGCCAGGAGGCCAAAATTATCGCCGATTGACGCACAGCTACGGACTTACACAAAGCAGATCATTCCGGTGCTAGGCAGCGCCACGATAGTCGTGACCCACAAAGATTCGGAGAACAGGTTGCCACTCTGGATTGTCCCAGGGGACGGTCCCGCACTACTGGGGAGGAGTTGGCTTGCTGTCATGAACTGGAAATGGGGCGATGTCAATGCAATTTCCTCTGTGGAGCGAGTATCATGCTCACAGGTCCTGGACAAATTTGACTCATTATTTCAACCCGGCATTGGCACTTTCATGGGGGCCAAGGTAGTGATTCACATAAACCCGGACGCCAGACCAGTACACCACAAGGCCAGAGCGGTGCCGTACGTGATGCGGGAAAAGATAGAAGGCGAATTGGACCGCCTGTTGAGGGAAGGCATCATCTCGCCAGTCAAATTCAGTGACTGGGCGAGCCTGATTGTGCTGGTGCTCAAGGCGGATGGGTCGGTCAGGATATGTGGCGATTACAAGGCCACCATCAATCGGGTGTCACTCCAAGACCAGTACCTGCTACCGAGAGCGGAGGACCTCTTTGCGACGCTATCCGGTGGCAAACTTTTTTCAAAATTGGACCTGACCTCAGCTTACATGACCCAAGAGCTGGCGAGTGAGTCGAAGAAGCTGACCACCATCACGACACACAAGGGGTTGTTTGAGCACAACAGATGTCCGTTCGGGATTCGCTCGGCCGCCGCGATCTTCCAACGAAATATGGAAAGCCTCCTCAAGTCGATTCCAGGGACGGTGGTTTTTCAGGATGACATCCTCATTACGGGTTACGATACTGAAGAACACCTCCACAACCTGGAGGAGGTGCTACGCAGACTGGACCGGGTAGGTCTGCGCCTGAAAAAGGCGAAGTGCGTCTTCCTAGCTCCAGAGGTAGAATTCCTGGGGATGAGGGTAGCAGCAGGCGGGATCAGCCCTACTGCGTCCAAGACGGAAGCGATCCAGAGAGCACCCAGACCCCGTAACACGACGGAACTGCGTTCGTTCCTGGGGCTCCTGAACTATTTTGGTAACTTTCTTCCCAAATTGAGCACGCTGCTAGAGCCGCTACACGTGCTCCTACGCAAAGGTTGCGAATGGGTCTGGGGGGACAGCCAGGAAAGGGCTTTTAATAGAGCACGCAATTTGTTCTGTTCCAACAATCTGTTAACGCTATATGACCCATGTAAGAAACTTGTGTTAACGTGCAATGCGTCGTCCTATGGTGTCGGGTGTGTGTTGTAGCATGTCAATGCCAAGGGTCAGTTACAGCCGGTAGCTTATGCCTCCAGGAGTCTGTCCCAGGCAGAAAGGGGCTACGGGATGGTAGAAAAGGAGGCGCTCGCATGTGTATATGCGGTAAAGAAAATGCACCAGTACCTATTTGGCAGGAAATTTGAGTTGGAGACAGATCACAAACCCCTAATATCCCTTTTGGCCGACAACAAGGCCATAAATGCAAACGCATCGGCCCGCATACAGAGGTAGGCACTCATGTTAGCTGCCTATGACTACACAATTCGGCACAGACCGGGCACCGAAAACTGCGCCGATGCACTCAGCAGGCTCCCACTAGCCACCACTGAGGGGGCTTCCGAGCATGGTGCTGAGATGGTCATGGCTGTTGAAGCTTTTGGAAGCGAAGGCTCACCCGTGACAGCCCGTCAGATTAAAGTCTGGACAAATAGAGACCCGCTATTGTCTCTAGTCAAGAAATGTGTCCTGAATGGGGACTGGGCAGCCACGTACAGGGCATGCCCTGCGAAATTTAAACCATTTCACAGGCGCAAGGATGAACTCTCAATTCAGGCCGATTGCCTACTGTGGGGAAACCGCGTAGTCATGCCCCAGATGGGCAGAGAGGTGTTCATCAGAGAACTCCACAATGGGCACCCGGGCATTGTCACGATGAAGACAATTACCAGGTCACACGTTTTGTGGCCAGGGATAGACGCAGATCTGGAACTTTGTGTTCGCAGGTGCAACACGTGTGCCCAGCTGGGCCATGCACCCAGGGAAGCCCCCCTTAGCCCCTGGCCATGGCCCGCCAAGCCTTGGTCACGCATCCATGTGGACTACGCAGGTTCTTTCATGGGGAAAATGTTTTTGGTTGTAGTAGACGCCTATTCCAAATGGATCGAGTGTGACATTTTAAATTCAAGCACATCCTCTGCCACGGTAGAAAGTCTACGGGCAATGTTCACCGCCCACGGTCTACCGGACATCTTGGTCAGCGACAATGGCCCGTGCTTCACAAGCACTGAATTCCAGGACTTCATGGCAGGCAATGGAATTAACCATGTTAGAACGGCACCGTTCAAGCCGGCCTCAAACGGCCAGGCAGAACGAGCAGTGCAGATAATCAAACTGGGGATGCTCAGATTCCAAGGGGGTTCCCTACAAACCCGCTTATCACGCCTCCTGTTGGCCTATAGATCCCGACCACACTCACTCACAGGGGTTCCACCCGCAGAGCTACTAATGAAAAGGACGCTCAAAACCCGATTATCCCTTATACACCCCACCATGAAAGAAATTGTCGAGAGCAGGCGCCAGTCACAATATCACTACCATGACAGGAATGCGAGGGCGCGATGTATTGATGTAAATGATCCTGTTTTTGTCCTCAACTACGCTGCAGGGCCCAAATGGCTCACAGGCACTGTGGTTGCCAAAGAGGGAAATAGGATTCTGGTAGTTAAACTTACCAATGGACAAATCTGCCGCAAACATGTGGATCAAACAAAAAGGAGGTTCAGCAACCCCATAGAAGAAGCAGAGGAAGAACACGATATAGAGTTCACTCCACCACAGGTGACCGAACACTGGAACCAAAGGGAGGAGAGCCCAGTCACTGTGGGCAGTCCGGACAGGCCTGAGGCACTGCAAACAGCAGACACTCAGGCCAGCGCCCAACAACCGGAGCCCCAACTCAGGCGCTCTACAAGGGAGTGTAAACCACTAGAGAGACTCAACCTGTGATCCCAATAAGACTTTGGGGGGGGAGGTGATGTCATGTATTCAACCAGCATTGTAACCCATGTATAAACTGACCGAAGTTGTACACCTTGAGAACGCTGACCACTAGGTGGGAGACACTCCTAACCTGGACCTTCAGGTATAAAAGGGGAAGCTCCACCCACCTTCATCACTTGAGTGCTAAGGAATAAAGGACATGTCACAGACTGACCTTCTCTCAAGCATGGGCCTCGTGTGCATTTATACTATGTAGTAAGGACGTATCACGATGAATGATGAGCGACAGTAAGACACTGGTGTGTCTTTTGACTGGACTATTGACTACAGCAATGAAGCATTTTGGTGCCATCACATTTGCGTTCTTGTTCACATCAACTGAAAATGTTCTTGGAATAAATGAACAATAACACATTCTACAACATGATTGTCATGTGATACTGAGAAAATTATCTGCAAAAAAAATAAAGGATCCTTATGCAGTTAACTCTGGTTAAAAGATGTGCTAATTTCCCATTCAGTCCCATTACACTCTGATCCCGATCCGGGTTTACATAGGTTTTACATAGGATTACGTAAGTTATACGACACAGAAACAGGCCATTTGGCCCAACCAGTCCATGCCGGCGTTTATGTTCCACTCGAGCCTCCTCCCGTCTTTCCTCATTTAAATCTATCTGCATAACCTTCTATTCCCTTCTCCCTCATATGCTTGTCCAGCCTCCCCTTAAATGCATCGATACTATTCGCCTCAACCACTCCCTGTGGCAGCGAGTTCCACATTCTCACCACTCTCTGGGTAAAGAAGTTTCTTCTGAATTCCCTATTGGATTTCTTGGTGACTATCTTATATTGCCTCTAGTTATGCTCCTCCCCACAAGTGGAAACATTCTCTCTGGATCCACTCTATCAAAACCTTTCATTATTTTAATGACCTCTATTAGGTCACCCCTCAGCCTTTTGTTTACAAGAGAAAAGAGACCCAGCCTGTTCATCCTTTCCTGATATGTATACCCTCGCATTTCTGATATCATCCTTGTAAATCTTCTCTGCACCCTCTCCAGTACCTCTATTTCCATTTTATAATATGGCGACCAGAACTGTACGCAGTGCTCCAAGTGTGGTCTAACCAAGGTTCGATACAAGTTTAGCATAACTTCACTACATTATAAATGCGTAATCCTAATCCAAAAAGAACATGTTCCTAATTATTCAGACACCAACAGCATTTTACAAAATATGTTCTATATTTAAATAATGAAGTGTTTTAATTTAGACAAAACTGGCAGCCTAGTAATTACAAACTGAGATACAAATATTATACATGAGTATTCTTTTAAGGACGTGACTGCTGCCAATGAGCCGGAAGTAGTTACGCATGCGTAGTTCCAGTGTTTTATTTTGATGGTTGTCGCCAGACTTCCCAAAATGAGGAATAAAGAAGCGGATTTAGGGAATTCTGTTAGAACCATTAATTTTAAATAAAATTCAAAGTGTGAGTTTATTTTTTTAAGTTGTTGTTTGTCCTTCGAGACAGCGATTCTTAAACTGGAAAAATCACCAATAATATTAACCCAACCTAGTAACAATGAAATGTTATCAGTGATGTGCTTCAGCACTTCTCCGGTCCTCCGTCTGTTGCGGTGAACGTTATTTTTTAGATTTGGGACCTGACAGCAGAACGCTTCCGGCTCGTCGGCAGGAGTCACTCTGTTTTTTTTAATATGCAATCTACAGAAATCTTAATTAAGGTATAATCATATATATTATAACTGCGCCCTAGGGCTCAGAGAACAAAACCGGCTCTCCAACCAAAGGTGGATTGCTAAATGTGTAACGTCTTAACCAGGAAATGTTATTGTTGCATCAGGACTTCCACACAGTGTGAACGGACAAGGATGGGATACTGCACGCTGAGTCGTCATCATAGGCAGTCCCTCGGAATCGAGGAAGACTTGCTTCCATTCCCAAAGTGAGTTCTCTGGTGGTTGAACAGTCCAATACGAGAGCCACAGACTCTTTACAGGTGGGACAGACATTCGTCGAGGGAAGGAGTGGGTGGGGAGGGGTGGGGGGAGGACGGTGGGACTGGTTTGCCGCACGCTCCTTTCGCTGCCCGCGCCTGACATCTTCACGCTCGCAGCATTGAGATTCGAAGAGCTCAGTGCCCTCCCGGATGCACTTTCTCCACCTCCTCGGGTGGTCTTCGGCCAGGGTCTCCCAGGTGTCAGTGGTGATGTCGCACTTCACCAGGGAGGCTTTGAGGGTGTCCTTGTAACGTTTCCGCTGCCCACCTTTGGCTCGTTTGCCATGAAGGAGCTCCGCGTAGAGCACTTGCTTTGGGAGTCTCGTGTCTGGCATGCTGAGTAATGGCTGATTGGAAGTGGGCTACAAGGCTGACCCAATTGAATACATTGCCATAAACGGAAAGGGCACAGCTCAAGCAATTTCCAGTTACCTGGGCTGTTGAGGCCATGTTCAGACTTGTAATATGATAGAAGATGGATGTTATTGTATTTAATGTCAACAATTTGCTCTGCATCTGATAATATAACACTTCAATCAAACTTTCTGTCAATTCCTGGGTCCAGTAATGGTCACAGTGACATCTAGTGATAGGAATGACAATGGGGAAACCTTGATATAAGTGCAACAGGAATAGAAAGTGAGAGAGACATGTTTTAGTTTCCAGTATAAAAAAAGAAAGACTTGCATTCATATAGCGCCTTTCGCAACCTTAGGATGTCCCAAAACGCTTTACAGCCAATGAAGTACTTTTGAAGTGTAGTCACTGTTGTAAAGTAGGAAATACGACAGCCAATTTGTTCACAGCCAGGTCACACAAACAGTAATGTGGTATTGACCAGTTAATCTGTTTTAGTGATGTTGGTTGAGGGATAAATATTGGCCCAGGACACCGGGGATAACTCCCCTGCTCTTTTTCGAAACAGTGCCATGGGATCTTTTATACCCACCTGAGAGTGCAGACAGTTTAACATCTCATCCGAATGACAGCGCCTCCGACAGCGCAGCACTGGAGTGTTAGCCTAGATTTTTACCCTGAGATTGCATTCCTACATTAAAGTTCACTGCTTTAGTTTTGGGAAGCTTTGACCCACCTTCAATTGCTGCTGCAGTGATGTACAGGCTGTATGTATTGTAAGCACAATTTAAACACCATGTGGATTGTCTGGCAGAGTCAGGGCAGATGCTATTTCTGAAGTGTGTCCTATTGCGATGTGGTTTATACATTTTGATTTTAGTTTTTAAATAAATTCTTTCTAAAGTTAAATTTTTTTACTGACAATCGATGATATTATTGTGTCACCAGTCAAGTCATTATGGATTTATCTGTCCACATACCTGCTTAGAAACATAGAAACACAGAAAATAGGTGCAGGAGTAGGCCATTCGGCCCTTCTAGCCTGCACCACCATTCAATGAGTTCATGGCTGAACATGCAACTTCAGTACCCCATTCCTGCTTTCTCACCATACCCCTTGATCCCCCCAGTAGTAAGGACTTCATCTAATTCCTTTTTGAATATATTTAGTGAATTGGCCTCAACAACTTTGTGGTAGAGAATTCCACAGGTTCACCACTCTCTGGGTGAAGAAGTTCCTCCTCATCTCGGTCTTAAATGGCTTACCCCTTATCCTTAGACTGTGACCCCTGGTTCTGGACTTCCCCAACATTGGGAACATTCTTCCTGCATCTAACCTGTCTAAACCCGTCAGAATTTTAAACGTTTCCATGGGGTCCCCTCTCATTCTTCTGAACTCCAGTGAATACAAGCCCAGTTGAGCCAGTCTTTCTTGATAGGTCAGTCCCGCCATCCCGGGAATCAGTCTGGTGCACCTTCACTGCACTCCCTCAATAGCAAAAATGTCCTTCCTCAAGTAAGGAGACCAAAACTGTACACAATACTCCAGGTGTGGCCTCACCAAGGCCCTGTACAACTGTAGCGACACCTCCCTGCCCCTGTACTCAAATCCCCTCGCTATGAAGGCCAACATGCCATTTGCTTTCTTAACCGCCTGCTGTACCTGCATGCCAACCTTCAATGACTGATGTACCATGACACCCAGGTCTCTTTGCACCTCCCCTTTTCCTAATCTGTCACCATTCAGATAATAGTCTGTCTCTCTGTTTTTACCACCAAAGTGGATAACCTCACATTTATCCACATTATACTTCATCTGCCATGCATTTGCCCACTCACCTAACCTATCCAAGTCGCTCTGCAGCCTCATAGCACCCTCCTCGCAGCTCACACTGCCACCCAACTTAGTGTCATCCGCAAATTTGGAGATACTACATTTAATCCCCTCGTCTAAATCATTAATGTACAGTGTAAACAGCTGGGGCCCCAGCACAGAACCTTGCGGTACCCCACTAGTCACTGCCTGCCATTCTGAAAAGTCCCCATTTACTCCTACTCTTTGCTTCCTGTCTGACAACCAGTTCTCAATCCATGTCAGCACACTACCCCCAATCCCATGTGCTTTAACTTTGCACATTAATCTCTTGTGTGGGACCTTGTCGAAAGCCTTCTGAAAGTCCAAATATACCACGTCAACGGGTTCTCCCTTGTCCACTCTACTGGAAACATCCTCAAAAAATTCCAGAAGATTTGTCAAGCATGATTTCCCTTTCACAAATCCATGCTGACTTGGACCTATCATATCACCTCTTTCCAAATGCACTGCTATGACATCCTTAATAATTGATTCCATCATTTTACCCACTACCGATGTCAGGCTGACCGGGCTATAATTCCCTGTTACCTCTCTCCCTCCTTTTTTAAAAAGTGGGGTTACATTGGCTACCCTCCACTCCATAGGAACTTATCAAGAGTCAATGGAATGTTGGAAAATGACTGTCAATGCATCCACTATTTCCAAGGCCACCTCCTTAAGTACTCTGGGATGCAGTCCATCAGACCCTGGAGATTTATCGGCCTTCAATCCCATCAATTTCCCCAACACAATTTCCCAACTAAAAAGGATTTCCCTCAGTTCCTCCTCCTTACTAGACCTTCCGACCCCTTTTATATCCGGAAGGTTGTTTGTGTCCTCCTTAGTGAATACCGAACCAAAGTACTTGTTCAATTGGTCCGCCATTTCTTTGTTCCCCGTTATGACTTCCCCTGATTCTGACTGCAGGGGACCTACGTTTGTCTTTACTAACCTTTTTCTCTTTACATATCTAGAGAAACTTTTGCAATCCGTCTTAATGTTCCCTGCAAGCTTCTTCTCGTACTCCATTTTCCCTGCCCATATCAAACCCTTTGTCCTCCTCTGCTGAGTTCTAAATTTCTCCCAGTCCCCGGGTTCGCTGCTATTTCTGGCCAATTTGTATGCCACTTCCTTGGCTTTAATACTATCCCTGATTTCCCTTGATAGCCATGGTTGAACCACCTTCCCTTTTTTATTTTTACGCCAGACAGGAATGTACAATTGTTGTAGTTCATCCATGAGGTCTCTAAATGTCTGCCATTGCTCATCCACAGTCAACCCCTTCAGTATCATTCGCCAATCTATCCGAGCCAATTCATGCCTCATACCTTCAAAGTTACCCTTTTTTAAGTTCTGGACCATGGTCTCTGAATTAACTGTTTCATTCTCCATCCTAATGCAGAATTCCACCATATTATGGTCACTCTTCCCCAAGGGGCCTCGCACAATGAGATTGCTAATTAATCCTCTCTCATTACACAACACCCAGTCTAAGATGGCCTCCCCCCTAGTTGGTTCCTCAACATATTGGTCTAAAAAACCATTGGTTAGCCCAATCTATGTGCATATTAAAGTCACCCATTATAACTGCTGCACCTTTATTGCACGCACCCCTAATTTCATGTTTGATGCCCTCTCCAACATCACTACTACTGTTTGGAGGTCTGTACACAACTCCCACTAATGTTTTTTGCCCTTTGGTGTTCTGCAGCTCTACCCATATAGATTCCACATCATCCAAGCTAATGTCCTCTCGAACTATTGCCTTAATTTCCTCCTTAACCAGCAATGCTACCCCACCTCCTTTTCCTTTTATTCTATCTTTCCTGAATGTTGAATACCCCTGGATGTTGAGCTCCCAGCCCTGATCATCCTGGAGCCACGTCTCCGTAATCCCAATCACATCATATTTGTTAACATCTATTTGCACAGTTAATTCATCTGTCTTATTGCGGATACTCCTTGCATTAAGACACAAAGCCTTCAGGCTTGTTTTTTTAACACCCTTTGTCCTTTTAGAATTTTGCTGTACAATGGCCCTTTTTGTTCTTTGCCTTTGGTTTCTCTGCCCTCCACTTTTCCTCATCTCCTTTCTGTCTTTTGCTTTTGCCTCCTTTTTGTTTCCCTCTGTCTCCCTGCATTGGTTCCCATCCCCCTGCCATATTAGTTTAACTCCTCCCCAACAGCACTAGCAAACACTCCCCCTAGGACATTGGTTCCGGTCCTGCCCAGGTGCAGACCGTCCGGTTTGTACTGGTCCCACCTCCCCCAGAACCGGTTCCAATGCCCCAGGAATTTGAATCCCTCCCTGCTGCACCACTGTTCAAGCCACGTATTCATCTGCGCTATCCTGCGATTCCTACTCTGACTATCACGTGGCACTGGTAGCAATCCCGAGATTACACTTTTGAGGTCCTACTTTTTAATTTAGCTCCTAGCTCCTTAAATTCGTTTCGTAGGACCTCGTCCCTTTTTTTACCTATGCAATGCATATTTCCAGGATGACACTAGATTTAGTGGTAGCAGTTTACCATTATTTACAATACATCCTCTATTAGAGACATAGAAACTTAGGGCCCAAGTTTCGGCCTCAGTTGCTCCTGATTTTTTGGAGCAACTGGTGTAGAACGGAGTATCTTAGAAATTCAAATTCTCGGCATTTAGTTTGCTCCAGTTCTCGTCAGTTAGAACAGTTTCACTTTGGAACAGAATTTTTTTTTCAAAAGGGGGCGTGTCCGGCCACTTACGCCTGTTTTCAAAGTTTCGGCAGTGAAAACTTACTCCAAACTAACTTAGAATGGAGCAAGTGAAGATCTTTGTACTCTCGAAAAAACCTTGTCTACACTTTAGAAAATCAGGCGTAGGTTACAAATCAGGCTTGGGAATGGGGGGGGGGGGGTTTAAAGGGAAGTTTACAATCATTAAACACTTCAGTTTTACAAATAAAGAACCATCATCAATAATAAATGATAAAAATGTCAATAAATCAACCAATAATCAATCCAAAAAAAATTGATCAGAAATAATTTTTTAAAAAATCAATAAATCAATACATTTTCTACTTACCGACTGCAGCATCAGGAGCCCTCCAACAGCATACTGGGCTGCCTCCCCCCCCCCCCCCCCCCCCCAGTGTGTCTCTGTCAGTGTCTCTATCTCTCTGTCTGTCTGTCTGTGTGTATCTCTCACTCTCTGTCTGTTAGTGTCTGTGTTGCTGACAGCGAGGGGAGGGGGAGGAGGGGGGTAGAGGGAGAGGGGGGTGCAGGGGGAGGGGAGCAGAGGGGGAGGGAGGGAATGGGGAGGGAAGGGGAGAAGGGGGAGGGAAGGGGGAGAGAAGGGGGGAGGATAAGGGGAAGGGGGGGAGGAGAAGGGGAAGAGGGGGGAGGAGAAGGGGGAGGGGGGGAGGAGGAGAAGGGGAAGGGGGAGGAGAAGGGGGAAGGGGGGAGGAGGAGAAGGGAAAGGGGGGGAGGAGAAGGGGAAAGGGGGAGAGGAGAAGGGGAAAGAGAAGGGGGGAGAGGAGAAG